>NC_083337.1:156613456-156913456 GCF_019175385.1 Lycium barbarum | reverse complement strand
AGGTGTCATGGAGTTCGAAGATATACCATTAATATTTTTTTTTTTTTACATAATTTATCTATGTCAAACTCCATGAAAAATTTCCGGTGTTACAGGAATTTTTTCTGAAGTTTGAATTGCATTTGAAACTCCAAGAATTCTTCAAATTAATCCTAGCACATTTTACTACAGTTTCACTTTGTTATAGCTTCGAACTCTAGCATTATGTGTTGAAGTTGTTTCGTATAGGGGTGTCAAGTGGGCCGGGCCGGGCCTGGTTGGGCCATTTAAATGTGGGCCACAAAGGGCCGGGCCTGGCCGTAAGTTAAGTGGGCCGGGCTGGGTTTTAGTTAGTGGGCCGGGCCAAGTTTTAGTTAGTGGGCCGGGCCGGGTTTTAGTTAGTGGGCCGAGCCGGATTTTAATTATTTTAAAAAAAAATTCTAATGCTAAAATTTATTAAGTTTAATACTTTAAAATCTAGTTGTTGTCAACTTTATTTTAACCTTCAAGTTCCTTAAATTATACTTTGGCCCTATTTTCAAACTATAAATACCATTCATTCTTCTCCATATTATCTCACAATTCCCTACTCTCCTCTTTCTCTAAATTTCCTACTCATCTAAATGGGAACAATGCACATGAGTTTTGATACTAAACCAAAGTTCTTAATTTAATTATCTCATCTGATCCTAAGTCCTAATGTCATGTGCAGATTGTCACGTCTCCATCATCGGTGGAGACATTTCAATATGCTAAAAAATATTTAATTATTATTATATATAAATTATTTGAAACTAATAAGATTATATTAATATATTATTATATATATAACTAATAGTTTATATTATTATATAGTATACTGTATAACCTATTGAAACATTTTTGAACTTGTGTAAGCCAACAGCAAGATAGTAACTTAAAAGGGGTATTTGATTTATTTCACGCATCAGCAATTTCAGAGGTAAATTATTTTTCATTTAGTAGCAATTAAATATTAACGAATTCGATTCCTCTTCATTTTTATTGTCTCCATTTTTCTCAAGTTCTTACTTGAATAAGAGACACATTACATGAGTTAAAATTAATGGTTAAGTTTTAATTAACTAAAGTAAGATTCTAACTATGGTTTGAATAATTAATAAATATTTCATATATTTGCTTCCAAAATTTTAAGAATCCCACAATTATAGCTACAACTATTTTATTGGGATACAATGTTTTTAAAATACTTATTATTAGTAATAAATGTAATACTTATCTTTTTTTTTTAATTTGAAGTGGGCCGGGCTGGGCCGGGCCGGTGCCCCGGTGGGCCATCACCCGGGCTTATGGTGGGCCGGGCTGGTGGGCTGTCCACCTTGTCCGGCCCAACCCCCTAATAAAACCCACCTAGCCCAGCCCCTTACACCTATTAGTGGGCTTGGGCCGGGCCGGTGGTGGGCCGGGTTTACCGGGCCGGGTTCGGGCTGGCCCGGCCCACTTGACACCCTTAGTTTCGTATTTTAGTAAGGAGTAGTTTGTCCAAATATTTTTTTTGCCTTAAAAAAAGCTATTTCTCAATTATATTTCAAATGGTAACAGACCATCCAACCTAATTTTTACGATTAGCATCTAGGACCTCTGTCTGCTTTAATACCACGTTGAAGTGTGTGATCATCTCATCTCAAAACTTAAGTCGTTAGAGAGATCAACACATTTTTATTTCTACTTAGTTGTCTTCAACAATATCTAATTTTATCTATACCTATTTTCGCACATATATAGGGTTCGTCTCTAAAGCACTGAATTTTGCCGAACCTACTTTGATTTCGGAATCATCAACAATCACATATTTGGTACAACAAGCGCCAAGTTATCACAAAGAAGATGAAAATATTCCGAGATTTTCATCCCATTTGGGGACTTCTTCAAGCTCAGGGCCTAGTGAAAGTGGTTTGGAGGAGCTTGACGATCCAAAATAAATATTCTTTCGACAACATGAAGGTAATTTCTTGAGGATGTCTGTTATTATAAGTTTTTTCTTAGTTCCAAGTTTTTGGTTTTAAAAGTGGTTTTTCTTTCTCGTTTGTCTTGCAATTAATAGCACTACTTGGTTCGATTAATAAATTCAGTTGGTTAGACAGGAACTATAGTCATGTACCTACGAAAATACATTGATATCATGTGATTAAATGTCCTTTTAACTCTTTAGTTCAAGAGGTCACAATTTATCTAGTGTCATGTACGTTAGAATATTGATAGCTCCTATATATTGTAATTTTCCAATTTTCTCTTCTGTCATCTTAACTAGGAGTATAAAAATGACTTATCTCCGCCAACATAACTTTACCTAACAGCTAATTAATACGAATATTCCAATCGATATTTATATAACCTTTGTGCAAGTGCATGTATATCACTTAATTAAAGTTAATATTGCATATAGTAATGCAATTGGACGGTATATACATTTGAACGCATAATTGCCTAAACTACTAGAAGCATTATATATAGCTTGTGGAAGAGTACTGTATCGTCTCCATTTTTCGTAGCTAAAGCTTGATTCCTTGTGAACATATGTATATATACGACTACAAGTACTGTTCCTTCGTTTCCTTTCATGTGAACATCAAGATTTATAAGCACACATAAAAAAGCCTTGGACGTTGTTGCCTATAATTTTTTTTTTATAAGTTTATAGAATTTAAATCTAGTACAACTTTTGACAAAATCATGTTGACATACATACCATTTAATATAATGAAATTAAATCTATTAAACCCTCCCAAACCTATATATATTTATTGGCAGGAACTACAATCTCAAGATCATCTTGATTCTTGATTTGTATACGATGTTCTCCAAGAATTTTGCCTAGCAGTTATGTATTATTCTCATGCTAAAGGGTGAAAATCATTTTCACCTCCCAACTATGCTTTAAAATTCAAACTCCCTCCTCAACTTTGAACAATAGACATTCTCCCTCCTTTATCCTATGCAATGTCTATTTCACCCTTGTTATTTTCAATCCTCCACTAATGTAATATATTTTAATATTATATATAATATTTACTTTTTTAACATAGGTATTCATAGATTCTTATCCAAAGTCATTAACATTATAAATAGAATAATACTTTTATTTGAATTTGTCACAAAATCTAATGCTATTTTTTAAGATTGTTACTTCAATATTATATGTATATATGTATGTACATGAACGTGTGTGTAAATTTAAGTTTCACTTCTCTCTTATTTGATATTGTTTATATAAATAAACAAGTTTTGGTTGTCATTAACGAAATATTTCTTAAATTATAATTTCAAATTCATTTCCAATATAAATAAATCCGAGGGTCTTTCAGAAACAGCATCTCACCTTTCGTAAGGTCTGCGTACACACTACCCTCCCCAGACCCCACATTGTGGGAGTTTACTGGGTATGTTGTTGTTGTTGTTGTTGTTGTTGTATTTCCAATATAAATAAATAATTTCTAAAATATTTTCTCTATTTTTATTCATTTTTTATTACCTACATTAAAATAAATCTTTTAAAGTTATATTACCTGTTATTTTCACTTGTATAAATAAAAATTAGAGTTTTGATAATTATTAATAAAAATAATTTTTTAGTCTGCTAATTTATTGTATTATAGAACAACATTACTTATATACTCAATTATTAATTATCACTTTTCTTTTCTTCGCCGAAATGATAATATTTATTTTTTTCATCAGAAATTTGTTATATAGATTTAAAAAAGAAAACTATAATGATTTTAAAGAAGTGGAAAAAGAAGATAAATATTGATAATGTAAGGGTAAATTAGGCATTTTAACAAGTCAACTAGGATAAAGGGGGGAGAATATCTATTGTTCAAAGTTGAGGGGGGAGTTTGATTTTTAAAGCAAAGTTGGGGGCTGTAAATGATTTTCACCCCATGCTAAAAGATCGAGTAAACAACAACGAATGTGTTTTCCCTAATAACTTAAGCTTTTAAAAGAGATAGGGCTCATACTTCAACATGATATTAGAGCTTATTGCCACCTATTATTAAAAATAATTTCCATGTGCTTGTATCATAAGTTAAAAAAGAAATCACACCCACACGTGACACACTTCAACAATTAAATAGCTTGAGTCACTGCAGAAGTATGGTCATTGCTGGAGATTGGAGAGTGAGAAGTAGTAGGAAATCAATGAGCTATGTGTAAAATGTTACTACCAAATAGGCCAAGCCAAGCCAACTCTAAGTCTAGTTGGAATAGAACTTTGAACCTTTTTAGTAGAGATTTGGGCCTGTCCAATCTCATTAAAAACTTGAGAATTTTACATAAATGACTACACTTTGGGAGTTTAAAATTTGTCATAGCTACAGTTTCAATATTTACATGGCATAGCTACTATTTTCCCGCTGTATTCATAAAACGGCTTAGTTGTATTCATGAATACAACGAATAATTTTTTTTCAAAAAATCTTTTCATTATATTCAAGTCATATGTATTCAACTCAGTTGTATTCACGTCAATTGTATTCAACTCAGTTGTATTCATTTATAGCTACTTTTACATTGTATTCACTTTATTGTATTTAAAAATCAGTGGTATTCAAACAACATAAATACAAAAAAATTATATTCAGCTTGCACAACTGAGTTGAATTTTCCCAAAAAAATTAACTAATACACTCAAATATTGAATACAAGAAATAAAATTCACTGTATTCATTTGTATACACTTCAAAATTACTGTATTCATTTTGTATACAAAAAGATCTCCTTCGAAATACATGCGATAAAACACTGTATACACTATATGTATACACTCCAATTTGAAATTAAGAAAAATAAAAATCTCAGATCTGAGCCGCCACGGGAAAACGATCGGAGGCAGCAACGACGTAGATACAAAAAAAAAAGCTTTCTCTCTCTAAGAAAACAATAAAGCTCAGATATGTTGTTGATGATGAGGAGGTGGCGACGGCAGCGGCAGCGATGAACGACGCCAGATCTGAGCATAGCTCTGGCGGACTTTGAAGCTTTGAAGCCATTAATGTAACTTTGGAGCTTTCTCTCTCTAGAAAAACAAAGAGATTTAAAGATAGAGAGAGAACAACGACGGTGGTGGAACTCGCCGGAGATCTCCATGGTGGCAGGTGGCGGTGGAGAGAGAAGAAGCGGTAGTGGAGGAGGCGTGTGAGTGCTGTTGGAGTACCGCCGGTGGTGGTGGTGGTTGTTGAAGCAAAAAAGAAGACGGCTTGGAGAGAGATGTGATGGAGGAGAGAGAAAATGAAGGAAATGTGAGGAGATTGTGAGAGAATAAAGAGAAAATAGTTTTAAATATTAAATACAATATAATTTTACTATACTAGTTATCTTGTGTAATTGACATATATGATTTAGCTATGAGATGTAATTTAGGCAAAATATAGCTACTAAATATAAATAAGGCTTAATGTTTTCTATACCATGTAGATTTCCCTAAAAACTTTGGAGAAGTTAAGACTTCATATTCCTCTCGTTCATGTATTTTGATTTTGGCTTAAAATAATATACATGGTTGGGGTCTGCCTAGCCCCCCACCAGTAAGATGACTTCAACTAAAAAAATAAAATAAAAGAATAGGCCAAGCCGTTAATTAGCCTCAAGCGGTGACACCAAGTATTCCATTTCGCTGGGTTCTTCATCGAGGAGAGTACCCCTCGATCACTAAAACTATTGCATAGTACACAGCTCATCAGTCATCATATATGCACATATTTATCTATTTGCTTTTGTCAAGAAGATGTGGTTCTTTCTTTTTATATAAGAGAAGATATATATAGTTCGAGCTCACCTTTAATTTGACACTTCCAAGGTTTGATGTGGCTGATGATCTACTGCGCAATTCGCCTTTAATTCTAGCATGTAAACATGTGTTATACCCCATTTTAACCGGGTTGAAGCGGAGTACAACATATTGGAGATTCCCAAATTGTTTTGTTTTAAGGAGTCGCCACCTAATTGATTTTAAGGTGAATTAGGGCACCTGATTTTAACTAAGGTAAAGCTAACTAAACCTCCGTTAATAGTCTGCTTAATCAGTGTGATTCTAGGTAAGGGTTCTATATTATCCTAAAGGGAAGGGGTTAGGCATCCTTTAGAATCCGTTAACTACGGTTATCCGGCCAATCTTAGGTTAATTAATTGAGGTTTAAATTTAAGAAAATAGCTTTGAGAAAAGAAAAAGAAAGAAGTAAAAAAAAAAAAAAGAAAAAAAAAGATAACTTATATCTAACAAAGTTTAAAATATTATCATATGAATGATGCACTCTATACGGTGAAAATAAGTACTTAATGTTCAGAGTGATAATCCTAAATGATAGAAGCTACCCCTTTCTAATCCTATATGAATCATAGGCTCTCCACCTAATTTTAAAACACACACAATCCAAAACGCAGACAAATCGGCAATCATAAAATGGACGAAAGAAAAAGAATGATAAGAAAAAAAAGAATAAAATGCTACAGGCGGCCTCTAACGAGTTTCGCCTGCCCGATGTGATCTGAGAATTGCGGCACGAGATGACTCTATGGATGGGTGTGCTAAGTCTCCTCTTGAGACTTTGTTTTGATAAAATCCCAAATTAAGACTCCGTTTGCTCCGATGTGTACATGTAAAAGAAACGGGAAAAGAGATAAAGATTAGCATCCAACTGTGACAAAGCTATTATTGTTCTGAGAAAAGGTAACAGATTAATTAGTTCCTTCTTTACTTTAACCCAAGTATAGAAAACAACAAAAAGAAGCTAAAAACATGAGCGACATTATTTTCAAAGTGAACCACATAGAAGAACCACAAGCAAGAGCTAACTAATACCAGTAACTGAGAAACAACCGTGATAAGAAACTACCCATAACATGAACGCAAATAAACAGAAACAAGAATTTCAAAGCAAACCACATAGAAGAACAGGATTGTAAAATGAAAAAGAAGAAGGAAAATCACTTAAACAGATTCTAAAAGAAAAGGGGAAACTAATTAATTGAAAACACCACAGTGAGGGAAAGCTAAGGCGGAACCAAACTTGAAATTAACAAAATATTCATAACTAGTGACTCTGTTCCGTTGGCAAACCGCTAACATTTAGTTACGTTTGGCATGGTATGATTATTCTTGGATCATGAACAAAATTAGCTCAATGTTTAATCGAAATCCAGAGCCAGAAAAGGTAACGTATTGGTTATGCTTAGTTCTATCTCCGTTAAAAATAACAAGTTGTTGAGTTTTAACTAGTTGCTCTTAATAGTGACCTTCACCATATACTAAGGGAGAAAACGCAAAGAAAACACAGTAAAACTTCATATTTTCATACAGTAGCAAGGAAAACTAATTTTTTTAGCTAGATAAAACAAACTTAAGCTGATCTTATACGAAACAGACACATAGAGTTAAAAGTAGAAGAATTCTAAAATAAAGAAGGAAATTACTGACACTACTAATCTAATCTACTTCTAATAAAGCTAATAAATCAACTAATCTCTAAACTAATATAAAATTATAATCGGCAGAATTAAAATAGAAATGCTAAGATAATGAGAGAATTACCTTCTTCGGGTGCAGCGAAGTGGGTACGGGGTTTCGATATCCGCTCGAACACTTTTAACACTCAATATCCAGAAGTAAACAAGACTGCTAAAATTAAAATTTTTGCTTAAGGGATTTTTAGCGACAAAACGAAAGCTTTCAATTTCTATGGAATTCAGGCTAAAGGACTCAATTTTTTAGGGGATTTTGTGCGGCTGAGAACTTAGTTCTTGGGGAATTTCATGAAAAAATCTCCAGGTTTTTGGGGGTTTTCACTAATCCGAAAAATCCCCCCCTCTTTCCAATCTCTCCCCTTTCTTTATAGTTGTTTGAAGGAAGCGAGAGAGGGAAGAGCGTGGGGAACAAGGGTAGTGGAAATGGCAGAAGACGTGGGGGAACAGGAAGGAGAGAGGCGATGGGGGAACACGAGAAAATAGAGGTGTCAGAGGCGTGGGGTGGAGTGTCAGAGATGTCGGATGAAGCGGTGGAATTCACGCGACGATGGTGGTTGGTGGAGGCGGTAGGTGACAGCGAGAGGGGTGATGACGGAGAGATGGGTGGAGACGGCGGAGGTGGGTGGCGGTGAGGGTGCGATGGTGTGGGAGGTGGAGGTGGTGGTGCGGAGGTGGCGAGTGATGAGGATGACGACGGGGAAAAGGGGAGGGAGACGATGGAGGGTGCGGCGGTGGTATAGAGGAAAATGATGGGGAAAACCCTAAAAGGGTTTCCTTATTTGGCTAAAAAATGAATTGGACCCGGTCCATTTGTGGACCGGGTCAAATTTTAGACTGGGTATTAAAAGAACGGACTAGTAAATTAAACATGGATTATTCTAAAAATTGAGATAAGGGATATGGACTAGTCCAAAATTATCAAGAGTCAATCGGGCTTTAATTTGGAGTCCGGTAAGTCAAAATGCGGACCGAGTGCAAGAAATAGTTTGACTCCTAAATTTGAATAAGAGACCGATTTTGATCAACGATGTACTAAGGGTGCCAGAATATTACCTGGTACGAAAAGAAAAAATGTGTGATTGAGAAAAGACCCGGATAATAAAATTTATGCTGTTGCAATGACCGTGTGATAAAAATGTTAACGATAAATAAAGCTATCATTTTAAATGCGCGAAAATAAATGCGATGTGCATGCGGGAGTTGATAAAATGCCGAGAAATGCCAGTTTCAATGATACTAAACACCGTAACGAATAACTAGCGGTGATAACGCTGCAAATAATGATAATAATAATAGTAATAATAATAATAGTATCAATAATCAATAACAATGATAACGATAAATGATGATGATAATACTGATGCCCCCCTAATAATGATTGTGGTGGTAATAATAATAATAATAATAATAATAATAATAATAATAATAATAATAATAATAATAATAATAATAACAATAATAATACTAATAGTAGTAATAATAATAATAATAATAATAATAACAACAACAATAATGGATAACAAATATTGATGATTAATAACAAAGTAGCAATAATAATGATGATAATAATTAATAATAATACTAAAGATGGTAATTAATAATAATAAATAAAAAAAATAATGATAATAATAATAAACAACAATTATTGATAATAAAAATAACAGTAAATGGTAATAAATTAATGATAATAATAATAATAATAAAAGAATAACAGTTATTGATGATAACAAAAGTGATAATTAATAATAATAATAATGACAGTAATAAAACGATATGATAATGATAATAATGCTAATAAAATAATAATAATAAATAACAATTGTCGATGAAAAACAACGATCATAATGAAACAACGATGATAATGATGATTAATAATTGATAACAACATAACACTGATAATACTAATTAATAATAATAATGATAATGATGGTAATTGGGAATAACCCGAATAATAATAATTAATGACAAATTAGTAATAATAATAATTTAAGAATAGTAACAATAATTAATAATAGTGATAATAATAATGATAAAAATAAGAATAATAATAATAGTTGCAGTAGGATAATAAACGTGGGTGTTAATAAAAGACTAATAATTATAGTAAAATTTAAATGCATATTTATCAATTTCTCAAAATACCAGAAGTATTAATAGGTATTTCGGGGGAGAGGCGGGACAAAATTGGGTGTCAACAACATGCATCATCAGAAGCTAGCTTTACCAGAAAACGCGGTATCCATGTTACTATAGCTCCTTCTTCTTCTTCTTCCCTTTTTTTTTTTTGACAATACTATAGCTACTTCCATCGACCCAATTTATGTGGTAGTGTTTGTTGAGTACAGATTTAACAAAGAAGCAATTTAAAAAAAAAAAAATTATGGTCTAACAAGCCATAGATATTTTTTTTGTTATAAATCATTTTATTAATCAAAAGAAAAGTTTTAAATTAATTTTTAAATAAAGAAGTATAACAATTTTTTTGAAACAAAGTTAAAAAGAAAAATATAACACATAAACTAGGATTGGAGGAATATATTTTAGTGCAAAAGCTGAACTAGAATGAGTAAGGGCTTGTGCTTTTGCTTGCTTGTAATTTATAGTTTTGGACATTAAATCTCCAAAATTAAGCATTGACAGAGAGCAAATGTGAAACGAATTGATTCTAGTCTAGAGCTAGTATAAATCTAGAGTCATGGAATTCGGCTTTTATTGACGATGTCAACTTGCAAAAATACAAACACACCTGCCTCATATTGGAAGAAAGTTATCATCTATTCACCATTGGACAAAACACGTACCAAGCTAGAGTTGACCCTTCATAAATCTTTAACTTTCCTCTTTCCTTTTTCTTAACATTGTGGGCGATCACTTCTTTCTTTCACTTTCTCATAATTTACTAACTCTACATGTAAAAAGATCTACATGCATTAATTTCTTGATAAGACACACTATTAGCTCACGCTAATCTAATGAATGAACTATTTAATTAACACATATATTTTACCTTGATATATCACATACTTAACCATGATAAACTAATATAGTAATATCAACATGATAAACTACTATGTTCCAGCACTGCCCCTGAATTAATCAACCAAAGTAGAAGCTAGTAATATCAATATCAGCACCAAGTTGCGAGTAAATAAATACTCCTACGTAATATTCTTAAAACTGGCATTTTAAAGCCTCAAATGCCAGATCCCATATAGTATGTGGTCCCAAAGCTCGATTAAACAGTGTCGAAAAACAAATAAAACGGAAAATGTGAATAGTGGAAGTGAAGGTCCACACGATAAGATCAGAGGTAAATAGAAAGCCCCGCAACATGTCAAACTTTACGGCTTTTGTATCAACCCGCGTTGATAATATTTTTAAACAAACGAAAGAACTTGCAAAGTCAAAAGCGGCCCAATTTTTTTTGGAGTTTTTGAAAATTTTAAAAAGAAAAACTAAATTTGAAATTCTTTGAATTTTGTTTAATAAAAAAAAAAACAGATTAGACGTACACTTGTTACAAAAAGGAAAAAGTAGGACTTAAGAGTTTACAATCTCAGTTCTCAGGTTTTACAAATTTAAAACGAATGCCATTTTATTGGTAGTATTACTCCTGCCCGACCGCTAGAAGTAACTTTTTAAGGGTGTGACACATTCATTAAATAGGCGTTTGGCCATAGAAAAAAAAAACACTTTTTTTGGAATTTTTAAATTTGGAGTTGAAGTTAGAGTTGTGTTTGATCATAGTTTTTGCAAATAATATTTGGTTGTTGAAATGTATTTTTTCTAAAAAATATGAAAAATGATTTGTACCCCTAATTTCAAAAAACTAGCAAAACCATCCAAAGCAATTAA
Source organism: Lycium barbarum (assembly GCF_019175385.1). Classification (NCBI taxonomy): domain Eukaryota; kingdom Viridiplantae; phylum Streptophyta; class Magnoliopsida; order Solanales; family Solanaceae; genus Lycium; species Lycium barbarum. Next base: position 156,902,122 of record NC_083337.1, on the reverse strand, counting down.
TAAACATAACCAGTGTGAGAAATATAACAACTATACTCGAAATCAGTTATGGAGTGCTCAAGACTGATGGTCTCTTTCCATCAAAAGGCTGCAACTGGGAAGCTTATGGGTGTACACAGAAAATATAACATCTCTAAGTATGGCTTTGTTGCCAAAATTTCCACCTGATGCTTTTCTTTTAAAAGCTTTTTAGCACATGATGTTCAATGTTTGTTGGAGTGGAGAGCTACATAACTTGTCTCTGACTAGTGAAAAAAGTTGTATGAACTTTTAGGGTAAAAATTGAGCAACATAAAAATTTTGCGGTAAAAATTGAAAACAGAAAAACAAAAGTAAAGGTCCAAATTAGAAAAAGTGAAAAAAGTAAAAAATAAGGTTTTGGTTGTTTTTCAAATTCCAAATACAAATTCAAGTTGTATTTGGAATTTTTATGGCCAAACACCATAAAGTGGAAAAAGTGAAAAAAAGAATTCGGAAAAAAGTGAATAATTCTCATAGCGAAAAATTGGCCAAACTTTATTTTTTGCAACACTTAGTGTTTTTTTCCATACTTTAACCAACGATTAGTCGTGTGTCAAGACATCAATATTTTATATAGAACCTGATATTTTTTTCTGCGAACAATAATGTAGGCCCAATACATCAAGGATACGTAGACGTTCGGATCGTCATTTTAGGGGTTGAAACAGTACCAAAAAGCAAATAAAATTTGGAGCCGTTAACTGCTTTAGCGCAGTATTTTACTGCGTTATAGAAGCAAAAAAATTTTCTCCCTAAGTTATGACCATCTAAAGTTTGACGACTTTACAACTAGTTTTTCTCCCTATATTTTTTAGAATTATATTTATATTCAAAATAAAGTTATGTCTTGATTAAAAAATAACACGCTTAAATCAAAATCTTAAAAAATAAAACACCCTAAAGTTTTCAAACAAAACTTACTTCTGGTACCTTTTCAACCCCTAAAATGACTATCCGAACGTCTACGTATCCTTGATGTATTGGGCCTACATTATTGTACGCAGAAAAAAATATTAGGTTCTATATAAAATATTGACGTTTCGGAGTCTTGACCCACGACTAATCGTTGGTCAAAGTATGGAAAAAACACTAAATTTTTTCAAACAAAACTTACTTCGAGCACCTTTTCAACCCCTAAAATGACGATCCGAACGTCTACGTATCCTTGATGTATTGGGCCTACATTATTGTACGCAAAAAAAAATATCAGGTTCTATGTAAAATATTGACGTTTCGGAGTCTTGACCCACGACTAATCGTTGGTCAAAGTATGGAAAAAACACTAAGTTTTTTCAAACAAAACTTACTTCGGGCACCTTTTCAACCCTTAAAATGACGATCCGAACGTCTACGTATCTTTGATGTATTGGGCCTACATTATTGTACGCAGAAAAAAATATTAGGTTCTATATAAAATATTGACGTCTTGACACACGACTAATCGTTGGTCAAAGTATGGAAAAAAACACTCAGTGTTGCAAAAAATAAAGTTTGGCCAATTTTTTTTTGCTTTTTGGTACTGTTTCTATAACGCAGTATTTTACTGCGCTAAAGGTAGTTTTGTAACTTTATTTTTTTTGTTGAGATATTTTGGTTCAAAGTGATTTTTTTGGGGACATTTTGATTCCGGACTCCATGCGCTGCAATGCAATGAGAACTTAAGAAGAAGAGGAGAAGACAAGTGGGCAGCTAATGACAACAAATGTCATTGGCTGAAAAGGTGAAAAGGGGGTGACTTTTGGTTTGCTCATTCCCGCACTAATTTAGTGCGTGAAAGGCCAAACTGTTATTTTTTGCAGTTTGGTCCTTTCACGCACGAAATTCGTGCGTGAATTCTATTTATGTGTTTTTTTTTTTTCTGTATTACTTTGGTTCAACTTTTCTTTTTTTCTACTACTTAAGTCGCGGATTCGTATATATGCACCTCTTTTTTAACAAGAGGTATATCTGCTCTAAATCGCAAAATTGAAGGGAATATTCGTACCTTTACCCTTAAACAAATTATTTATTGACACTAATTAAGGGAATTATTTATCTCTCCTCGTTGATCTATACATAAGAAAATGTAAATAAGTGCTGAAGGACTTCTCAGAAATTTGTTATAATTGACATACAGACCAAAAAAAGCAAATTACTATTCCTTTCATTCCCTAATCCATTTGTTTGACACTATTTCCTTTTCAAAAAGTAGAGTTCATTACAAACGAAAAAGCTTTCATAACCCTGCAAATGTCATAACAGTTTAAGAAGATCATGGTTTGAAACAGCTTCCTTTCTCTATTAAACATGGTATCAAGTAAAGAATGACAAACAAAATGAAATGGAGGGACTATTGAAGTTATGCCTGTGGACTTCACCCTGAAGAAAACTATACAGGACAGCCAAATTACACACAATTTATTTCATTCGTAAAACATACAGATTGCAATTTGCATTCCAAATTTTTGATTTAACGCGATTCTTCCTGTCAAATTGTGGGAACCAAACGCATGAAGCGCGCTTCTAAGCAAAATCAGAGTTATGCCAACGACACCAATGATAAATTAAAATGCTTCTCTCCCGCGGGCCATAATTACCAAAATTAAGGATCGAATACAAATGTAACATTGCAGGAAACATCTGGTGCTCAGGCGCAATTCTCTTCTGCTCAAATACTCCTAAAAAGAACCCAGAATGTCTGGCTGCAATGCTGGGGGAACTTCAAAGAACTAATTTGGGCCCTCTGCTTTGCTTTGGTGAGGTGATTCTAAACATTCCTTCGCTCTATGAAGTTTTGACTGAAGGAAAAAACTTCCATTTTTAGCGTTACTCTCAAACAACTTATCATATTTCTGGACGGCATGATGAATAAACATATTAAACACTTCAAATGTCAATGCATTAAAAACCATGGGGAAAACAATCGCGCAAAATCACCAGTGACAAACCTGCAACACTTCTTCCCATGATGGATGCTCTGCAACCCCAAGAATCTGCCTAGCCTCCGACTCGGTCATATTTTTGCCTGCACTTTTAAGGTTCTGTACTGCTTCTTGTGCAACACCTTTTTTTGATGCGTCTACTATTAACAAAGCATGAATTGATCATCAACTCAAGCAAGGTTACCACACCATTTTTTGACGCGTCTACATTTAAGATCGTTTTGCAAGCCCATCATTATTTGCAAACTATGTATCAGTTCTAGTTCTTGGCTATTAGCCTAGGGCAAAATTAAGCATTGAGGATTAACTGTGAATATTGAAATATTCCTTTTACAGTACTTTTTAGTTTAAAACTATTCTATTCACTTGCAGTTATCTCTATCTGCTAATTTACAATGCGTTTTATTTGCTAGCGTTATTGTCCATTTCTTGACCTAAAGATCCATTTGACTTTACCAAGTTATCAGACTCTATTCAAAAGGAAGAGATGGTTCATTGCAAGAGCTTGCCCGTATTGAAATAATTCCAAACTCATTGAATCCCAAGTGGATTACAAAGTATACTATTGCCTATCACTTTGAGACAGTGCGGAATTTGGTGTGAGTATTGACATTTCAGAATCTGATATTTCTGTCAATTAGATACCTCTTCTGTCTTACGAGATTCTTTTTATCTCAGGTCCGTGTCTGCGATATTGACACTCAATTTCATAATCAAGATGTCAAGGTATATTTTTGTGCTCTTTTAAGGATTTCAAAGGTCAAAAATACCGTTAGCAAAAGTTTATGTTTACCAAACTACCCCAAAAGTACGAACAAATACTAACTTTAGGCATTGTTGGCAATACATCTATGACTACAGTCTCAAAAAACATGCTTATTCTTTGTTTGTGATTTTATCTGATATGTTTGTTTGATAGAGTCAAAATCTATTCTAAGCTTCCAAATTAGACCAATGGAATTCTGTCTGCTATATTTAAAACTAATAAATAAGTGCTTCTGAAATGTCGAGTAGATACTGCTACTTTCTCTTGAACCGTAATACTATTATTTGATTAGATCATTGAATCTTTTATTTCTCTTGAGATTCTTCCATGTTAGGTTCTTTTGAGTAATATATTTGGATTCCATAAACAACATAGAGGAGAAGAATAACGGAATCATATTTCTTTCGGTGGAATTGTATCATAACATGGAGAGCTATTTATTGAAATATAGTATAACGTGTGATTTCCGCCAAACATATTTATTTATTACATTTTATCCAAATGAAATTGAAAAACTTTATTGAAGTTTCTCATAATAAACATTTATCATTTATTGATTTAGATAATACTGATTATAAAGTGATCTTTTACATGTCCTCTTTGAAAATTTGACTCTAGATTGGCCAATCACAAACTGCTAGTATTCGAATGTACTTTTTTGCTGAAATTCCATTTGACAAAAAATACTTTTCAAAATAAGCAGATTTAGAAAGTTGGCCAAACATGCTCTTTGTCTCTAGATAAGATTTGTAAGACAACTTCAAGTTCATGAAGTCTTGCATATGGTAGTTTATGTAATCCCTGTATCTGTTGGGCTTAACGGTCCAAAAATGCTCTTAACATGATGTGATATTGTTCGTTTTAAGCTAAGCCCGTGCGTTTTTTCCTCAAAAAGCCTCACATCATTAAGAGTATCTAACTCCTTATAAGTAGCTCATTTTTCTTTCCAGCTACCAATGTGGTACTTTGTTCGAACACCAAAAATCTCCCCCTCAAACCAAGTTTCGCATGACTCATTACGGGTCAGAGATTCAACATGTCAATGTGTCACCCACATCGTCAGAGTATTTACGGTTACGGAATCCCAAAGGCTGTGTATGCGTCTTCAAAGCTATGGGTAAAAGTTGTAAACTGGCCCATAGACGGGCAAAGGCACTAAGTCGGGCCCCATGCCACACTCTGCCATCTTCCTACTCGTCCCGCCAAACTATTGGCTATGATACTAGTTGTTGGGCTTAATGGTCCAAAGATACTCTTAATATGATGTAATATTGTCCGCTTTAGGCTAAGCCTGCACGGTTTTTCCCCAAAGGTCCTCACATCATTAAGAGTATCCAACTCCTTAGAAGTAGCTTCTTTTTCTTTCCAGCTACCAATGTGGTACTTTGTTTGCACACCCAACAGTATCTGCTAACACCTAAAATTTAGCCATGAACTTCTCTTGATTCACCTGGACTCGCGGTAGAGAAGTAGTTAGAGAAGCATGTAAAGGTAAGTGTTTTTGCTTCTATTTTCTTCACTCTGCTTTGTCATCTGTACAAACTGTTGGACAATAAGTTTCCTTTTGTACCTGATGAGTACATTTCTTATGCCTAGCAATTCATTTATTTGTTCCATTTACTGTCTATAGGCAAATGATTAGACCATTTTAATTTTTCAAGCAATATTAAAGGATACGAACATATATAATCATGGCTCACGATTAATACATGAAGTCTGCATAACTTATGCAAATGCTTAAACTGGAGGAGCAGGACTTTCTTGGAGAGGCTAGTTGCACATTATCTGAGGTTACAGATCACTTGTCAATCCAATATTTATTTTTGAAATTATAGTGTCACCGTAGTTTTCTTACTTATGGTGTAAGAGACAAGGGCATGACTCGATATTGAGGCTGTAATTGGTATGTGAACTGAAGTGCTAAGAGAAGACACATTTCACATTTAAGGCTCTATACTTTGTGTAACTCGGTTATGCATATCCCACCACTGGTTGTCTCTTGTGTCGGCTGTTAGCTAAAACATTGTGGATTTGCTTGACAATCATCCTATTCTGCTTGATTATCCAGATGTTACCAGCAACATAATAGCCAAATTTGATGCCCGCTTTAAGCATGTTTGATATATTTCTCCTGTTTAAGTTCTTGCATGCAGCTATTTTTTTCCAACCAATGATTTCATAATAATTATAGTTCTATGCATGCAATTACTTTTTCTTATTAATCCGATGATTATTGAATTTCCTTGTAGATTGTCACAAAGTCAAATGGGTCCCTGACCTTAGACCTGATACGTGGAGAACAATCTTCTGGTCCAACGCATGAACAAAAATATGTAAGCTTACTGTTTGTGCTGAAGAAAGTGTTGCCTCAAAGACTACTGTAGAGTTGAAATTGAGATGTTCAGAGTTGGTGTCCAAGTATTTTTTCTCAAAAAGTGTAAGAACTCCTCAACGTAGTTTTAGCATTTGTCATTTTGAATTGTGTAATGGATATAAGTTAACTATCTCATTGATTGTGGCAGGATCCATGTTTGGTGATATCTAAAACTATAGAGAGTGGAATGGTGGTTCCAATTTGCAAAACAGAAGTTATAAAAGATGATCATAGTCCAATTTGGAAACCAATTTCCATAAGGATTCAACAAGTTGGATGTAAAGTATAAAAGAAATGTTCCTCCATGTGCTTCCTAAAAAGTATTTCTGAGATCCTCCCCAAACAAATGTAAATCTTGGAAGGGACTAAACAGGAAACCTTGCGAGACATATGTTGCTATGAGCCGAGTGCCACTTTCTATGGGACTATATGCTATTCCATGTGAATCAGATGTTGGTATGAGTAACTGTGAAATTGTTAGAATTTTATGAATTTTGAATTTGGTGAAAAAAAATTTATTTTCACGTAGTCATTAGCCATATTTTTTGTGGGTTTCTGACTCACTAGGAGATATTAGGATTTTAAGTGTAGCTAATTATCTTTTACACATCGATGAGTCGAGGGATGACCATACAATTTGTACTACTAAACGTGTTTGCACTTGATTGGTTCGACTGCAAATCTTTTTTCATACCAGCTACCGTGGGACAAAATTCTCAAAACAAGGTAAAAATCTCTATTGTCAGGAAAAGATACTTCTACTTGAAACTTTATGAAGGAAAATATTTTATTGATAAACTCTATGAATCTCTAAACGCTCTTTACAATTTTCATAACATAAAATAAATAGCAGCAACCCTATTTATAATAATATAAAACCTACTTTAACTCAAAAAAGGAAAACTTATTCCTATACTAATTTGACTATAAATCCTAATTGGACACGGATTAAAATATCAAATCCTAACCAATTTTAGTTTACTACAATTTTGAATTATTATTTCCAACATTCTCCTGTAATTCAAAATTGTATATCTGATTCTTGATGCACTTGTCACCATCTTCCAGTTATTGAAGCACTTGTTTCTAACCCATCAATTGTTGAAGCACTTTCTCTTCAACCGTCACTCCCCATCTTCCAATTTGTTGAAGCACTTTCTCTTCAACCGTCACAATCGTTGGAGCATTTTCTCTCCAACATTCCTATTTGTTGATGCACTTTCTCGTCAACCTTCACAACCGTTAGAGCATTTTCTCTCTAACATTCCAATTTGTTGATGCATTCTCTTCAACCTTCAATCATTGGAACACTTTCTCTCCAACATTCCAATTTTGTTGATGCAGTTTCTCATCAACCTTCAATTGTTAAAGCACTTTCTCTTCAACCTTCACAATCGCTGGAGTACTTTCTGTAACGACCCGTTTGGTCGTTTAGCACTTTTGAACTCATTTTTGCTAAAATACTCTTTTTGTAGTTTTAAAGGGAATTCTTGACTTGCGGGAATTGGTGGCACGGTGATTTAATTGGCAAGTACTTTTTTTTAAATATATTTATTTAATATGTGTGAATAGTCCATTTATGGATGAAATTGATCAATTATAGTCCATTTATAGATGAAATTGATCAATTTTAAAAATATATGATCCTTAGATAATGGGTGAAATTATTTTATTACAAAATTCCAATCTTGCCCTTGTGGGCCCAAGGCCACTTTTTGGGGTGCGTTTTTGGGTTTCGAATATAAATATAGCAATATGGGTGTCCGTAGATTCGTATTCTAACGTAGATCGCATATTTTATAGATTTCGATCGTTCAGAGGCTCTACGCAAAAGGAAGGCATTAGTTTGATTGTTCGTGGCACCCGCTCGGCATTGAGGTAGGTTACGGTCTACTTTAGTTAGACTCTGATTAGAGAATTGTATGTAGTTGTAGAAAGTGACGGGGATAGCATGATAGGCCTTCAGGCATGAAGTGGAGGTGAATTCCGATTAGGTTGGCTCTGTCAGCTGTTATGTGGGCTTGTCGCCATATGTGTTATTTTCTGTGATTATCACCTGTTTGTATCTGTGTCACATACTAGCTCACTCATCACATGAAAAGGAATAGTAATATTAATATGACTTGTAATTGTTGATTGTATATTAGTGATATTGCTGAGACTAATATCATGCATGACATGCCTTCCATATTGTTCTTGTGACGATGGTGAGGTAAGTGATTGAGAGACTCCGAGGTCTTTGCCGGAGATTGAGAGTGACAGAGAGACTCCGAAGTCTTTGCCGGAGATTGAGAGTGATTGATAGCCTCCGACGTTTCTGTCGAAGAGCACGAGTGGTACATGGACTTCGCGGGTCCCCCATGGGTCATGGCTTTGAGGCACTGCCCTTATCATGTGTGTACGAGAGTGGAGTGAGAGAGGTGACTGTTGCATTGCAATGCATTCATCCACTCATACATTTGACTGATCATTTTGTGAACTATATCTGTCTTGGTGGATTTCATGATTCCCTTACACTTTACTCGTATATGATACATGGCCATACCTGTTTGCTCTATGTGCTACTTGTTACTTTCCACTTCTTCATGCGTTATCTAATCATTATCGGCCTATGATGCTTACCGGTACTAGTGTTGTACTGATACTACTCTTGCTGCACTTTTTGTTGAGTGCAGAGTACGATCCAGGCTCCAGTTCTACACCCCATGGCTGATACACGAGGGTTATATCTTTCGATCATTCAGGGTGAGCTACTTGGTCATCCGTGGCCCCTGAAGGACCCTCTTTATTTATTTCTATTTTGTATTCGACAGACAATATGTAGCCTTCGAGTATTTTCAGACTTTTATTCCAGACTATGTTTAGCGCTCTTGTACCCTTTGACTAGATTTTGGGGATGTCGTGACATTTCTAGTAATGATAAGTATTTAAGACTTGATAACTTCTTCTTCTTTTATTTTCCGCTTATTTAACTTGTTATTGGGAATGTGGTTCGCCTACTCGGGGGGATAGTGTAGGTAAAACTGATACGCTCAAATTACACCTATTAATGGCGTAAAGCGGACGTTGTCAAATATAGTAACCCAACAAGGTTGGGGTCGAATCCCACAGGGAATATGGAGAGAAAAGAGTACTAATCGTATGCAATACCAGTCTTTAAATGCTTTAATCCTATTCCGGATAGTTTGAATTGATTGTTGAATAATGAAATTGAATACTTTGACTTGAAATATAATTAATGCGAGAAAGAGACTAAGGTTGTGTTCCCCAATTTGAATAGATATTATGCTTCAGGTTTCAATGTGATATACTGCTAATGATTGTTCTATGAATATGCACTTGGTTTCTTAGGGACTTCTTAATGTTTTCCAACAGTTAAGTCGTATTTCCTCTTTATGATTCTTCCGAATGTAAAAGAGTTGCAATCGAAGGATTACCAATAATGCCAATTTAGACTTGTTCTTATCCCTAAGTTAGTCTATTAAACGAGGGTTAACGCCTCGAGTCATTGTCATTCAATCTTACCAATATTAACTCTCTTTCCCAAGAACAGTTAATATAATGGCTTAGGATAATGCTTGCAATCATCACCCAACGTTAAATCACTAAAACTGAATGAATACCAACAATCATTATGCATATATCAATAATAGGAACCCATTCACATAATATCCATCATGGGTTCCACAACCTTAGCTTTAAAATTAGCTACTCATGCTTTTGGATAATAAAGAAAGCTTACAAGTAAACATAATGAACTTACAATGCAAAATACAAGATGGAATGAGAGTGAAGTTGTTGCCTTAAATGCTCCAACCACTTCTAAGATTAAAGACCTAGGGTTTGTGCCTCCCAAAAATAAAACCTGAATAATGAATTAAAACCCTACATTAAGTATTTATAGAGCCAAAAATCGCGCCAAGTTTCTGGACAAAAATGCCCTTACGCCGCATCGTTACGGACCGTAACCTGTGTTACGGTCCGCCCTTCAGTTTGTCATTTGTCAGCTTTGATGTTACGGCCACCATGTGACGGACCGTAACCTGTGTTACGGTCCGTCCTTCTGAGGCGTAACTTGTGACTTTTCTTGGCAACTCTCTGGAAATTTGGCTGATGTTACGGTGATATGTTACGGACCGTAACATGAGTTACGGACCATAACACTACACCGTAACACTGATGGTTTCATTGAAAACTTTCTGGAAATTTAGCTGATGTTACGGTGATATGTTACGGACCGTAACATGAGTTACGGACCGTAACACCACACCGTAACACTGATGGTTTCAATGAAAACTTTCTGAAAATTTAGGCCCTGTTACGGTTCGTACCATCGAACCGTAACATGAGTTACGGATCCCGTTACGGTCCGTAACATGAGTTACAGACCGTCATTTAGCTCCAATTTGTCCGTTTTTCAGCGTTTCATCTCATTTCCGATCCTTAGTTAATCAACCCTATAAAACACAAAAATATCATAAGAAACAATGTAAAAACACTTAAAAACAAGCAACACTTCTAGTTACAAAGACATAAAATGTGCCAAAATTCACGGCACATCAACACCCCAACTTAAGCTTTTGCTTGTCCTCAAGCAACAACAACAATACTCGCTACTAACACACGACATCTTAGCAAAATAAGAATGACTACGGTGGTTTTGGCATGTGTTTCTAGCACAGACTCTTCAATCCAAGAAAAATATTAAGGCTTTTATCCATCTCCTATTTGTGACATAAGACGCACATTTCAGAAAAATTTCAATTCACTATGCAACCTCAATTAATGACACAATCATAGTACGGGGGTCTCTATGCACATGAATTTCAACTTCCGGAAAGCCAGTTACTTTGAAACCTACAATCCTTACGCCCTCACCCAAAGAATGTCCCAACACACATTTACGACATAAATGGGACAAAAGACTTAAAGAGACAGAAGAACACTCACACTCATAAAGAAATTTGCATACCATGCGTGCACATACCATAGGCTTGCCTTTATTTTCCATGCATTCAACTTTGAACAATTTGATTGTGATCACATTAGGACTTTTTGGGCTTGTAACATTGGCTTAGGGACTGGTAGGATGAATATTTGGATATCGGTGACTCACTCTCCTCGACTCTTCTTTTTGACTTCATTCACCATTCTTCTTATCATTTCCGACCCTCCATCTTTAGCGTGGATTTATTTAGAGCTTATATACCTATATAACTATTTACATATATATATATATATATCCACGCTGAATTATGCTTCTTAATATTTGCGATCACCCCCAACTTAGGCTTTTAGTCTCATTTTCCGCATTTTTCACTTGTCACCCCCAACTTAGGCTTTTAGCCTCATTTACCATTCTTCAGTGTCAAGGAAGGGCTTGGTGCCAAATGGGTTTATTCATAGAAGGGAAAGAGGTTAGTTCACGGTTAATCGAAGAAAAAGTCTATAGGCTCAAAATGGGAGACTAAGGATCATTTTCTGTACGGGCTAGGCTCATTTAAGATAAACAGGTTTTGGGGTTAATACAAAGAAAGCCTAAGATCACTTCACAATAAAATTCTCCTTAGAATTCACGCACGACCAACCGGGAAAGTTCTAGATTACAAGCATCATATGCAAATAGAAACTAAGAACTCACAACACAATGGCATAAGGATTGTTTAAATACTCTGACTTCATTTCCGTTTGAAGATTTCACATGCATAAACACCCTTTCTTTGCAATGTCATTAAAAGAACCATACATGTCAATATCAACAACTCATTCTTGATGTACATCACAAATTATTTTTCGGAGGGATATCATTGAACTGTAAAAACCACTTTTATCTATGCTAGAAACACGAATCACTACCACTTAAGTCATCATTACTTTATTTCTATATTAAACATCCTAAACATGCCTTCAACATACACATCGCATTCTTCGGGAATAGAACACACAGCAAAGAAAAGCCGAAGAATGTCCTAACACATACTTAATAATAAAAACAATACCAACAAAAACACAAACAATAACAATTGTCTTAAACACATGCTTACTATCACAATTTGGGATAAAATACCCACCAAAACAAAAACAATAAAAATAATATCCAGTATACTAAAACAGCAATCCCAACAACCAATCAGCAATTACCTACACCCCCAACTTAAAAGCATGCATTGCCCTCAAGGCATCAATATAACGCATTAAAAGAACGGAGGGTCTCCCTGGAGCGCATTAGGCGCTCGGATCTGCAGCAGCATCATGAGGTGGAGCAGTGGGTGGGGGAGAAGTATGGTGAGCAATGGGCTGGGCTGAGCTAGAAGTAGCTCCTGCGGTGTCAGGACTCAGCCGGGACTCTTGGCGGAGCCTTTTCAAAGTACGCCGCTCTTCCTCCTCATTCCGTGGACGCAAATCAGCAAATGGATCAAGGTTCTGGAGAATGGGGTCGAGGTTTTCGTCATCCGACGAGGCTCTGCTGCGCTTCCCTTTGGCCAAAGAGGGGATATCCTCTTCCAACTCCTCGTCGTGCCCTTCCTCAACCGTGTCCTCGATGTCATCATCCCCTAGTATGCTCTGAACCGGCTGGTATAGGCTCTGTACCAACTCCGTGTGTACTTTAGGAAGCTGGTCTGTCGCCACAGCCACTTCCTGGGCCTTCAATTTCTGCACATCATCCTTGACAGACCGCAACTCACTCCGAATAACGCCCAACTCCATAGCAGGGTGTGTCCTAGTCAGCTCAGTCATCCTGCTCTCAATACCATCTATCCGAGAGTGGATCCTTAGGTGGTCCGCAGCCATTTGTTCTTTTATCGGTCGCAGCGCTGCATCAATAGCTCTTTTTGTGTACAATTTTAGCTCAGTCATGAGCTGCTTGACCTGCCTATCTGTGCGATCCGCTTGCAGGACCACTGCCCCAAAATTTTTCCGGTTGAACATCATTTTTTTCGCAAGCTCGGGTGGGACTCTTGGTATTGGCTGAGCTGGTGCTGGGCTCGCTCCAGTGGAAGCGGTAGGACCACCCGAAGTAGGCGCGGCTGGAGCTGGCATGGGCTGTGTAGCATACGCAGCCGGTGGAGCCTCAGAATCTGTGGGCTGACCCGCAGCAGCTTCCTCAGCACCCATTGATACGCTCAAATTACACCTATAAATGGTATAACGCGGACGTTGTCAAATATAGTAACCCAACAAGGTTGGGGTCGAATCCCACAGGGAATATGGTGTGAAAAGGGTACTAAAGTCGTAGATGCTAAGTTCTAGGTCCAATGTCTTATTCCGATAATTTGTGTAAAAGTTGGTTGTTTCTATGACTAATTGTTAAACTATTGCTTTGGTGAAAATTTATGGTAAAAGAAACTAAGGTTGTGTCCCCGTTAGATAGGGTGTACGATCATGGGCATTGATCTTGATATACTTCTAATGGACCATTATATGAATGCACTTAATCTCTATGTGAATCTCTATTATTTCCCAATAAATAAAGATTATATCTTTCTATGATTTTCCCAAATATAAGAAAGTTACCATGAAGAACGATTAATCATGCCAAGTAAATTCTTCTTATCCCTAAGTGAATTTATTAAAAAAAGTTTAAAGCTTTGAGTTCTTGTTAATTATTCTTACCAACCCTAATTATTTTCCCAAATAAATCAAGGTTTATGGCTTTAATCAATGTTTGCAACCATTAATTATGAATGAAGAATGAAGAATAATTAAACCCTAATAATCCATTATGTGTATATCAATCACAAAACCCCCATCATTGGGTTCACAATCCTAGTAAGGGAATTTAGCTACTCATGACAAAGAACAAGAAATAAGAAATTGAAGAATTCATAATTGCTTACTTTGGAATAAAAAAGGAATTGAGAATACTTGAATTGATGTTTGAATCTTCAAAAACTAGAGAGAATTTAATGTTCTAAGTCAAGAGACAAAAATATAATGAATGATAACTATTAAAACCCTACAATGACTATTTATAAGTTTTGGAAATACACAAGTTACAGATTTGCACTTTGGTCCCGTCATCACGAAATACGGTCCGTAAACTAGTTTACGGACCGCAAAGTCAATTTACGACCCAGTCGTCCTTCAGTTGTGAACTAGTTCCTTCTTTTGAAATACGGACCGTAAAGTGGTTTACGGTCCGTAAACTGCATGATCGTCTTTCACTTTGCCAAAACTCAGACTTTCTGCCAGATGCTTGAATGATTAAATACGTGATGGAATACGGTCCGTAAACTTAGCTCGTAAATCACCATCTTCGCAGCTTGACTTTCTAATTCTGAGATCCTTTAATACGACCATGGAATACGGCCCGTATTGTAGAATACGGACCGTAAACTGCAATTACGACCTGGTTCTGCACTTCAACTGTTATTATGCCGAATCTGTTCCTTTACCTGAAAAACACTAAAAAACCACGTAAAATCACATAGGCTTGCTTAAAAACAAGTAAAACTTATAGCCAAAAAGCATCGATTGTGGCGTAAAATCACGCCACATCAACACCACCAACTTAAAGTATTTGCTTGTCCTCAAGCAGGCCATACCACACAACGACTCAATCTAACACTTAGATATCATAGAATAACAATGTCTACATCGGTTTTGACTTGGAACTTCTGGCATGCATGTTTTCCTTCAACTGACCACCCCAACTGTCTTTTGTAAAACAATATACACAACTTAAGAACGTTATGACTAACCATGAAGCTTCAATACATGACATTACATTATCGAACATGTTATTATGCACACAAACGCGACTTTCGGTGGTCACTTTATTTTTTTCAAGTCTCATCCTTATGCCCTCACATAGACCAATGAATGACCCAACACACATATATACAACAAGAATGGGACGAAGATGAAAGAGAAGAGAAAAACACTCAACACTCACAAAGAGTTCATATTTACACATGCAAATACCATAGGCTTGCCCTTATTTTCTATGTTCTCATCCTAGGCTCGTTCGGTGTGATCACATTAGGACTTGTTTCGGCTTGTAATGTAGGCTTAGGGACAGGTAGGATACTTTTTGGGTGTTAGTGACTCACCCTCCTTGACACTACAACATCTCTTTACCTTGATTCGCCTCTTTTCTTTCCAACCTCTTTATTTTCTTTCACGTTTTCGACCTCGATGTGATTTTATTCCTATCCAACTTGCAAACCTTTTTTGTGTTACAATTTTCTAAATTTTTTTATTTTTTTTTATTTTTTTTTATATGCATCTACCACATCGAATTCCTACTAGCAAACTCCACCACCCCAACTTATGTTTTTTTAACATCTACTTCACATTTAATTCACCCCCAACTTAGGCATTTTGCCTCATCTATCTAGTAGCATCAAGGAGGGAACGGGTGCGAAGATGGATTAATTTTTCAAAAGGGTAAGGTTTCATAATTGGCTAGCCAAGAAAAAGGTCAAAAAGGGACACTAGTGATATTTTCAGCTTTTGGAGAGGCTTATTTAGGCACAGTGACTTATTTACACAAAGAAAGCCTAAGATCATTTCACAACCAAACTAACTTTCGTATTTCAAACAAGACCAACCAGGCAAATTCTAGATTATACATGCGTAAACAGAATAAACTAACAACTCACACACACATCGACATAAGGATAATCATTTTTACACTTGTGACCTCCTAAGTAGTCATTCATCACACACAACACCCCAATAATCACAATGTCATATAAAGAATCAATCATGTCAAACAATAACTGTTCTAAGTATGCATTTTTCAAAAATTCTGAGGGGTCCAAATTTCAACAAACCACAACACATGCCATCAGTTACAAAGTAACACCAAATAAGTTAAAATTATTCTAGTCAACCTAAGCAACATCCTAAACATGCCAGTTTCAACAAAATAAAACCCCCCTCAGGAAAAGAACTCTGGCAAAGAAAAGCCGAGGGTGTTCCTAAACACATATTTACACTACACTACTATCAAATAGTCACCCCCAATAAAAAAAATTACAGTGTCCTCACTGCATCACATAAGCATACAAAAAATCTTAGGCATACCTGATAGCACTGAGTGCTATAGTCATCTCTGCTCACCATAACAACAATCTTCCTTTTCTTCAAGCGCTTGATTTAACGTCACGGCACGACGGTTATCAACTTTGCCGCTTTTCTCGCCATTTGGAGCTTATGAATTTAGCACCCAACTTGGATTCAAGTTTGTGACCACGAGCAGTGGGGGTTGGTAAATAGATGACAATGCCAAGGAAAATATTTTTCGTCTTATACTTCTTGGCTTTCAAGTGAGGAGTGTCGTTCTGCCTTCTTGAATTTTCGAATTGCAAAATATAAGGCTTTTGAACTTCCTGAATTATGACATCCTCTTTTTCCCCTGGATTGGAGTCAACACCAACCCGATTTTTCAGAACAATGGTTGACTCCAATTTATTTTTTCCTTTGGCATTCCCAATAAGCTCATCTTCATGATTTATCCTTTCATCTTGAGCATTGGGGAGTTCATAATGATTTGCCCATGGAGGATTTTCTTCGTCTGTCATCATACCAAGTTGGAGACTAGTTTCCAAGTATTCTTCTAAGGCTTTTTGATTTTCGTTACCCTCACCTAGCAGGCACTCCATCATGAGTTTGAACTCACCAATTTGGCCATGCTCACCATAAAAATTACTACTAAACAAGTTTTGATGGAAAGATGCCATTTTTTTTTTTACTAAAATAACACACAGAAAACAACTATACAAATATTCACAAGGTGTGATGGAATAAGCAAAAGACTTCAATAAAGCAAACACTATTTAGTAATTTCAAAACCGTATTCCCCGGCAACGGCGCCAAAATTTGATACGCTCAAATTACACCTATAAATGGTATAACGCGGACGTTGTCAAATATAGTAACCCAACAAGGTTGGGGTCGAATCCCACAGGGAATATGGTGTGAAAAGGGTACTAAAGTCGTAGATGCTAAGTTCTAGGTCCAATGTCTTATTCCGATAATTTGTGTAAAAGTTGGTTGTTTCTATGACTAATTGTTAAACTATTGCTTTGGTGAAAATTTATGGTAAAAGAAACTAAGGTTGTGTCCCCGTTAGATAGGGTGTACGATCATGGGCATTGATCTTGATATACTTCTAATGGACCATTATATGAATGCACTTAATCTCTATGTGAATCTCTATTATTTCCCAATAAATAAAGATTATATCTTTCTATGATTTTCCCAAATATAAGAAAGTTACCATGAAGAACGATTAATCATGCCAAGTAAATTCTTCTTATCCCTAAGTGAATTTATTAAACAAAGTTTAAAGCTTTGAGTTCTTGTTAATTATTCTTACCAACCCTAATTATTTTCCCAAATAAATCAAGGTTTATGGCTTTAATCAATGTTTGCAACCATTAATTATGAATGAAGAATGAAGAATAATTAAACCCTAATAATCCATTATGTGTATATCAATCACAAAACCCCCATCATTGGGTTCACAATCCTAGTAAGGGAATTTAGCTACTCATGACAAAGAACAAGAAATAAGAAATTGAAGAATTCATAATTGCTTACTTTGGAATAAAAAAGGAATTGAGAATACTTGAATTGATGTTTGAATCTTCAAAAACTAGAGAGAATTTAATGTTCTAAATCAAGAGACAAAAATATAATGAATGATAACTATTAAAACCCTACAATGACTATTTATAAGTTTTGGAAATACACAAGTTACAGATTTGCACTTTGGTCCCGTCATCACGAAATACGGTCCGTAAACTAGTTTACGGACCGCAAAGTCAATTTACGACCCAGTCGTCCTTCAGTTGTGAACTAGTTCCTTCTTTTGAAATACGGACCGTAAAGTGGTTTACGGTCCGTAAACTGCATGATCGTCTTTCACTTTGCCAAAACTCAGACTTTCTGCCAGATGCTTGAATGATTAAATACGTGATGGAATACGGTCCGTAAACTTAGCTCGTAAATCACCATCTTCGCAGCTTGACTTTCTATTTCTGAGATCCTTTAATACGACCATGGAATACTGCCCGTATTGTAGAATACGGACCGTAAACTGTAATTACGACCTGGTTCTGCACTTCAACTGTTATTATGCCGAATCTGTTCCTTTACCTGAAAAACACTAAGAAACCACGTAAAATCACATAGGCTTGCTTAAAAACAAGTAAAACTTATAGCCAAAAAGCATCGATTGTGGCGTAAAATCACGCCACATCACCCATGATAGCCAAGGGTATAACATCTGACCCCGTAGGCCCCTCCGGCACCTCAAAAGACGATGTAGAGGGCACTGAACTCTGGCTCAACACATCATCTTTCCCCTTTGTGATGTCATAAATATGGCTGGCAATCACACTGTGATCGATATAGGGTAGGGGTTCTGGTTCTGCACGCAAGCATAGTAGCGTAAGCAGACATGGATGAATGAGGGAAGTGGCCGGCAGGGTGGCTCTCTCTCGGAGATCTTCGGCTATCAGTCGTCCGAAGTTGATCTTATACCTCGACATTATGGCAGCCACAAGAACAACCCTGTCTGGAGTCAAATAATTATCTGATTGGGTAGGAAGGATGCGGAACAGAACAATCTGCCACCAAAACTTTGCCTCTGGCGTTAGGGTGTTTTTCCAAATCCGCGTGGTGGCTGTCAACTTTGGCACTATGGCCCATTCAGGATCTGTTGTCCGTGCAATAACTGAAGCTACCCATTTTCGGACGGGGATTGTATCCTTCTATTCAACTTTGTGTGCAAACTCCCCTTCTTCCGCTGCTGTAGGATCTATATAATCTTCCCCGAATAGTGTTTTATTTATGGCCGACTGAGAGACATCTATCTTCTTTTTCCGGAATACTACCTCATTCATTGCCGACACTTGAGTTGCTCGCTGCCCTTTCTTCACTGCTTTGAATACAGCAGCCCCATACGAAGCGTAGAATTCCCTAACAAAAACCGGGATGTAGGACCCTACGGGGTTTTTCAAAAACTCCATCTTGTGGAATCGGATAGTATCACGAATGCCCGGATATCCTTCTAGACCATCGAAAATGATGTTCCGTTCCTCGAAAATACTCTGCCTTGGGTCCGTCCCCTCATTTTTTACCAGCTCACACCCCTTGTTGTACAAATCTACAGATCCCTCCACAGAAAACCGGAGGGCCTGCTCATACACAGCCTGTATTCGAATGTCGGTTTCTCGTTTTTCCTGATCGCGCTCTTTTTCGCGCTCCTCCGTAGCAGGTTGTCTAATGGGTGGTTGAGGTCGGTGTGTTGGTGTGACAGCCCGCTGGGGTTCACTCTAGCTCGACGAACTCGACTCTCTCGACTCCTCAGCCTCGAAAAAACTTTTTGATACTGGGTCTGGCTGGCTGGGTGCGACTGGCCTCTTTGTAGGCCTGGCGTCCTTGATTAGATCGTCGTCGCGCAGCCTTGAGGTTACTTTGCTGGCAACACGACCTTTTCCTTTTTCCGCAACCTTAGGTGAAGCCTTCTTTGCTTGTCGTGGTTTACCCATACCTGTGTAAGGTAAAGTTAGATATAATACACGAGAAGTTATTCAATTACACAGTGTATTGGTTTAAATTATGGCTTAAATTAGCTCAGGCACCGTAACACAGTCGACAGACCGTCATACTTGTTACGGTCCGTATCGTCAAACCATAACTCAGTTTGTTCCTTTCTAACACAGGGACCGTAACACAGTCGACGGTCCGTAACATAGGATACGGTCCATAACATCTCACCGTAACATGACCAAAATTTCCAGAACAGTTACTGGAAATTTGAGAGGTGTTACGGTATGATGTTACGGTCCGTCACTCGTGTTACGGTCCGTAACACCTCACCGTAACATGTCTCAAATTTCCAGAAAGTTTTCATGGAAACCATCGATGTTACGGTGTGGTGTTACGGTCCGTAACATAGGTTACGGTCTGTAACATCCCACCGTAACATCAGCCAAATTTTCAGAAAGTTTACTGGAAATTTGAGAGGTGTTACGAAGGATGTTACGGTCCGTAACACCAGTTACGACCCGTAACACAAAACGACAGACAACAGTTTAACATACAAATTGTTTGGCCAAATTTTCTCGTTTTAAGCACGAGGCTTCAAATTTCGACTTTATGCTCCATGGGTATGGTGTTAAACATCATTTTATTCCCTCACATACCTCGGGTTACTCAGACTTCACCCAGTTTTACCAAAATTTTCATTGAGGACTTTTATCAAGCAGTTGGTGGGCAAATCAATTTAATACTTTCACGAATGAAACTTTCGATCGGAATGCCCTCCGACTCAGTGGGAAACAACATGCTTGTGCCCATGAGTCTCTTAAACAACACACATACCAATCCCCGCCCCCAACCATTACGAAATCCCGCTCAATTTTTCAATGGGGATTCAAACCCATTCTACATATTCAAAACATAACTTACAAATCATTGCACATGAATTTAGTCATGCGAGATGCAATCTTGTTGATACATTATCGAAGAAAAAGAATCAAGACATGGGTATACCTGATAGTTGTCAATGCTGGGATGAAGCTTGAATTTAAGCAAAGATTATGACAAGAAATATAGCAATTGTTGGGAAAGAAATATGAGAGGGGTGGAAGTCGAAGAGAAGGGAAAATGAAGAGAGGATTTATGAGGGAGAAGAAGGTGAAAAATGTTTGAAGAAACTGTTTAATTTGAAATGGGAACCGTCGGGTAATGTATTTAAACATTTCCGACAGTTACGTTACCTGTTACGGACCATATCCTGAGATACGGGCCGTATCTTGTGTTATGGTCCATCAAACGACCCCGTTTCACTTATTCATTAATGACTTGGCAGTACAATCGACGGACCGTAACTCGTGTTACGGTCCGTATCACCTGGCGTAACGTGTTCGCAATTTCCAGTGAATGCCCAGTTTTTTCCTTAAAGTTACGGTGCTACGTTACGGACCGTATCCTGTGAGACGGTCCGTAACGTGGATCGTAACACCTTTTCTTAACCTTCAGTGATTTCTGAATTTTGTTTTCTCGTATTACGCTACATGATACGGACCGTAACCTGAGTTACGGGCCGTAACGTGGAGCGTCTCGTCTGGGAAAACTCAGCAGCTATTTGGCTTCTTCAGTTCTC
Source organism: Lycium barbarum (assembly GCF_019175385.1). NCBI lineage: Eukaryota > Viridiplantae > Streptophyta > Magnoliopsida > Solanales > Solanaceae > Lycium > Lycium barbarum. The sequence goes on along the minus strand of NC_083337.1, from coordinate 156,880,916 downwards.
AAAATCCTACCACATTAGCACATCAAAAACACAAAAGAAAACAAATGAAATACAAAATTTAAACTACTTATAAAGCGGTAATATGGGTTGCCTCCCACACAGCGCTTGGTTTAACGTCACAGCTCGACGTGATACCTCATTGGATGTTAAGGTCCGGTACCATGTTTTAACCGGTGAGCATCAACAATTTTGTCACCATCAACCATCCAATGGTAGTGCTTGACCTGATGACCATTGACTCTGAAAGTACGCGCCCCGTCATCGGACTTTAACTCCATTGACCCATTGGGTGACACACTCACCAAAGTGAAAGGGCCGGACCACTTCGATTTCAACTTGCCCGGAAAGAGTTTCAACCTCGAATTGAACAGCAACACCGAATCACCCGGTTGAAAATCTCGCTTCAGAAGTTTGACATCATGATAGTGTTTTATCATTTCCTTGTACAAACTAGCACTCTCATAGGCATGATGCCGAAACTCATCTATTTCATTCATTTGAAACAACCGCAGCTTGGTTGCTTCGTCCCAATTCATGTTTAATTTTTTCAATGCCCACAAAGCCTTGTATTTGAGTTCAACAGGTAAATGACAAGCTTTACCGAATACCAGCCGATAAGGGGAAGTACCAATGGGTGTCTTGAAAGCTGTTCTATAAGCCCAAAGAGCGTCATCGAGCTTAGATGACCAATCAGTTCGGTTTGCATTAACCGTCTTTGCTAAAATGCTCTTAATCTCCTGATTTGAGACTTCAACTTGCCCACTGGTTTGGGGGTGGTAAGGAGTTTCCACCCTGTGCTGCACTCTATACTTCTCTAAGAGATTAGCGAAATGCTTGTTGCAAAAGTGAGTGCCACCATCACTAATGATTGCCCGTGGAGTGCCAAACCTTGTGAATATGTTCCTTTTGAGAAACTTGGTGACACTCTTGCCATCATTGTTGGGCAATGCTACAGCTTCAACCCACTTGGACACATAGTCAACCGCGACAAGGATGTATCGCATACCACGAGAACTTACAAAGGGGCCCATAAAGTCGACGCCCCACACATCAAACAGTTCAACCTCCATGACAAAATTCATAGGCATTTCGTGCTTCCTCCCAATTGATCCTTGGCGTTGACATTGGTCATAAGATTTCACCATTAAATTAGCATCATGATAAATGGTGGGCCAATAATAGCCACATTCAAGCACCTTAGCTGTTGTACGGTTTCCACTGTGATGCCGCCCCACTGGGGAGTCATGGCAAGCTTTCAAAATTTCCATGATCTCAGATTCGGCCACACATCACCGAATGATGTTGTCGGCACAAGTGCGGAATAAATAGGGCTCGTCCCAGTAGTATTGACGGCTATCTCTCAGGAATTTCTTCTTTTGATAAGCTTTAATATCATCGGGGATAAGACCTGTCACCAAGAAGTTGGCGATATCTGCGTACCAGGGAGCAACATCACAAGTTACAGCCAAGAGCCTCTCATCCGGGAAAGCATCATTCAACTCAAGATTCCCACTTGGTCTCCCAGCTTCCTCAAGTCGAGATAGATGATCCGCAACTTGGTTTTCACATCCCCTTCGATCTTTGACCTCAAAGTCAAACTCTTGCAATAACAAGACCCAACGAATCAACCTTGGTTTTGCATCTTTCTTTGTCATCAAGTATCTCAAAGCCGCATGATCTGTATGAACAACCACTTTAGATCCAAGTAGATAAGCCTGAAACTTCTCAAACGCATAGACAATGGCTAGAAGTTCTTGCTCGGTGACCGTGTAATTCATTTGAGCTCCATTGAGGGTCTTGCTAGCATAATAAATTGGGTGCATGATTTTGTTGTGCCTTTTCCCAAGCACCGCACCAATAGCAAATCTGCTTGCATCACACATGAGCTCAAACGGCATTGACCAATCCGGAGATACAATAATTGGAGTAGATGTGAGCATTTCCTTCAACTCATTAAACGCCTTAAGGCATTTCTCATCAAATGCAAAATTAGCTTCTTTTTCAAGGAGCTTACACATCGGGGTGGCGATCTTGGAGAAATCCTTGATGAATCGCCGATAGAAACCGGCATGTCCCAAGAAACTGCGAACCCCCTTTACAGAGATTGGTGGAGGGAGTTTGGCTATTACATCAACTTTTGCTCGATCTACCTCAATGCCCTTTTCGGAGATCTTATGGCGCAAGACAATCCTTTCTGTCACCATGAAATGACATTTCTCCCAATTAAGTATAAGGTTGGTTTCCTCGCATCACTTCAATACCTTGCCTAGATTGGCAAGACACTCATCAAAGGAATCACCAATAACCAAAAAATCATCCATGAAGACTTCTAAGAAATCTTCCACCATATCTGAGAAAATAGACATCATACACCGTTAGAAAGTAGCCGGAGCATTACATAAGCCGAAAGGCATGTGGCTAAAAGCAAAAGTGCCATAAGGACAGGTGAAAGTGGTCTTTTCCTGGTCCTTTAATGCAATGTTGATTTGATTATACCCCGAGTACCCGTCCAAAAAGCAGTAATACGCTCTTCCAGCTAGCCGATCAAGCATTTGATCAATAAAAGGCATAGGGTAGTGGTCTTTACACGTTGCGGTGTTCAGCTTTCGGTAGTCCATACACACTCTCCATCCGGTAACTGTCCGTGTAGGAATTAGCTCATTCTTGGAGTTAGGAACAACGGTAATGCCTCCCTTCTTTGGCACACGTTGTACCGGACTAACCCATGGACTGTTTGTAATTGGGTATACAACACCCGCATCTAACCATTTGATTATCTCTTTCTTGACCACTTCTTGCATAGGAGGGTTTAGCCTCCTTTGATTCTCAACACTGGATGAACTATCCTCTTCAAGCTCAATTCTATGTTCGCAAATACCCGAGGGAATTTCCCTAATATCTGCAATAGTCCATCCGATGGATCTACGATACACCCGCAATACTTCAAGCACCTTTTGAGTTTGATCCTCATTCAGCAAAGATGAAAGAATAACCGGTAAAGTATTATCTGGGCAAAGAAAAGCATACTTCAAATGAGAAGGAAGTAGTTTGAGCTCAAGCTTTGGAGGCTCAATAATCGAAGGCTTAGCTGGAGGAGTGGTTCTTTTATCAAGATCGAGAGATAATTTCTTCGGCTCATAAGAATACGAACCCCGGCCAATGAGAGAATTAACTGTTTCGATATATCCCATCATGTCATCCGCCTCAAAGTTCACCAAAATAGCTGAAAGTGCCTCATCGAAGTGCTCCTCTTCTAGCTGATGCTCCACCGCTTCGTCTATCTCATCGAATGAATCGATGACAGAAATGCTTTCATAAGCACTAGACAACTTTAACCCTTTGCTAGCTTGGAAGGTTACTTCTTCATCATTGACCCGGAATTTTATTTCATTCCTTTCTGAGTCCATTAAGGCTCTTCCGGTAGCAAGAAATGACCTCCCCAAAATAATTGGGACTTCTTTGTCAACCGCACAATCAAGGATGACAAAATCTGCCGGTAATAAGAATTTCCCCACTCTAATAAGGATATCATCAACAACCCCCACCGGTCTTTTGATTGTTCTGTCGGCCATTTGGAGACGCATGCTTGTTGGTTTAGGTGTTCCCAACCCGGATTGCTTATATATGGCTAGTGACATCAAATTAATACTAGCTCCATTGTCACATAAAGCACGAGCAAAATTATGATGACCGATGGTGCAAGGGATCGTGAAAGCCCCAGGATCTCCCTTCTTCTCAATATTTGATGACGAAATAATAGAACTCACACGGTGGGTTACTCCCACCGTATCATGCTTGACTGGCCTTTTCTTTGTCAACAAATCTTTCAAGTATTTGGAAAATCCCGGCATCTCCTGGAATGCGTTTAGGAATGGAACATTCATTGACAACCCCTTGAATTGGTCGTAGAATCGTTGGCACTTGGCATCCTCCGTTCTTTTCATCAATCTTTGTGGGAACGGAGGAGGAGACTTATAGGTTTGAGTCAAGGGTTTGATTGCCCCCATGACCTTACTCTTTTCAAAGCTCTCTCCGGTGGCTTTTTCAACACTTGGCTCCTCGTCACCCTTTTGAACACTAGGGTGTGCTTTCTTCTTTTTTTCCACAACAATAGGTACTTCAACTGGTGCCTCAATTTCTTCCTCGACCTCTTCTTCAATAATCTCATCAATAGTCGACTCGACACTGATAGGTTCAACCACTTTCTATTTTACCGCATCAAGGACCTTTCCGCTTCTAGTGGAAAGAGCTTTGCATGAGGCAATGTGATCGCCTCCACTACCCCTTGGGTTCGGAACTGTGTCGCTAGGAAGGCCTCCTCTTTGCGGTGGATGTTGTTCACGAGACATATCTCTCATTTGTGACTCGAGTTTATGAATCGAAGCAGTGTGAGAGCCTACCACTTCAGTCAAATTTTCCATCTTCTTGTCACTTTTGTGCTGGTTGTATAATATCTTTTCAAGCATGGATTCCATCCGAGAGGTCCCTTGATCATTGGAAGGACTTTCTCGCCAATTCTGAGAGTTAGACGTACGGCCCTTTGGTGGAACATAGGCATTGGAATTCCGATTACCATAGTTGTTGTTGTTGTAATCCCTTCTGTCCGGACCATCATATTCATTTCTACCATATTGATTGCTTTGTTGTTGTGGTCTCCATGGCTTTTGATAACCCCCTTGATTGTGATTGATATAATTTGCATCCTCACGTTGTGGCTGCCCCCCTAGATAAGCTTCTTCCGAGACTTAGTACATTCCTGGAGTATGAGGTGGCATTTCTTCGACAACATTCACACTCTTAGCCTCTTTCTCCGTAAGCCTCTTTGATAATAAATCCACGGTGGTTTGCAATTGAGCGAAAGCATGATCTCGCTCATGATTTTCTTTGGCCACCGCGGCAGCAGAGGGACTACCATAAGATAGGATTTCACTATCACTAGAATGCCAAACTTGGTTGTGGGTAGTAAGCTTGTCGAGCAACCTGGTGATGTTGACAAATGATTTATCCATGAAGTATCCCCCAGCTGCAGTGTTGACAGCAATTTGATTCATGGTATCTAACCCCTTGTAGAATTTCTCGGTGAGGATAGCATCCGGAAATCCATGAGTCGGACATTGAGCTAGATAATATTTGAAATGCTCCCATGCTGCATATAATTGTTCGCCCGGAAGTTGTTTGAACTCAAAGATCTTGTCCCTGAGCTCAGCCTTTTTGCTTGGTGGAAACCACTTTTTCAAGAATATATTGGCTAACTCGTTCCAGGTATGAATAGTATTGTTGGGGAGATTTTCATACCATTCCCTTGCTTGGCCGGCCAAGGAATATTTGAAAACTCGTAACCGCAGTGCATCAACAGGAACAACACCTTGAGATTGTTGAGAACAAACATGCACGAAATTCTTCAGGTGTCGAAGTGGACAATCCTCCGAAAATTTTTGGAAATAGCCTTCAAGTTTCAATAGCTGATAGATAGAACTATCAATTTTGAAATTAGCATTTCCCGTTCTAGGAGGAACTACAGCAGAAGCATAATCAACTTCGTCGATGAATTCCGCAAATACATTCTCATCCTCCTCTTCTTCTGGTGCAGGATGGTTCACTTGGATTCCCCTTGGTTTCCTTGATTGCGATTGTGTCTTCCTGCCATGTTCACGTGGTTCACTACAATAGCAAACAAGGTGTGATGGAATAGAAAAAGTTTTAAAGAAGAGTACACAACAATCAGTAATTTCTCAACCATACTCCCCGGCAACGGCGCCAAAATTTGATACGCTCAAATTACACCTATTAATGGCGTAAAGCGGACGTTGTCAAATATAGTAACCCAACAAGGTTGGGGTCGAATCCCACAGGGAATATGGAGAGAAAAGAGTACTAATCGTATGCAATACCAGTCTTTAAATGCTTTAATCCTATTCCGAATAGTTTGAATTGATTGTTGAATAATGAAATTGAATACTTTGACTTGAAATATAATTAATGCGAGAAAGAGACCAATTTGAATAGATATTATGCTCCAGGTTTCAATGTGATATACTTATAATGGTTGTTCTATGAATATGCACTTGGTTTCTTAGGGACTTCTTAATGTTTTCCAACAGTTAAGTCGTATTTCCTCTTTATGATTTTTCCGAATGTAAAAGAGTTGCAATCGAAGGATGACCAATAATGCCAATTTAGACTTGTTCTTATCCCTAAGTTAGTCTATTAAACGAGGGTTAACGCCTCGAGTCATTGTCATTCAATCTTACCAATATTAACTCTCTTTCCCAAGAACAGTTAATATAATGGCTTAGGATAATGCTTGCAATCATCACCCAACGTTAAATCACTAAAACTGAATGAATACCAACAACCATTATGCATATATCAATAATAGGAACCCATTCACATAATATCCATCATGGGTTCCACAACCTTAGCTTTAAAATTAGCTACTCATGCTTTTGGATAACAAAGAAAGCTTACAAGTAAACATAATGAACTTACAATGCAAAATACAAGATGGAATGAGAGTGAAGTTGTTGCCTTAAATGCTCCAACCACTTCTAAGATTAAAGACCTAGGGTTTGTGCCTCCCAAAAATAAAATCTGAATAATGAATTAAAACCCTACATTAAGTATTCATAGAGCCAAAAATTGCGCCAAGTTTCTGGACAAAAATGCCCTTACGCCGCATCGTTATGGACCGTAACCTGTGTTACGATCCGCCCTTCAGTTCGTCATTTGTTAGCTTTGATGTTACGGCCACCATGCGACGGACCGTAACCTGTGTTACGGTCCGTCCTTCTGAGGCGTAACTTGTGACTTTTCTTGGCAACTCTCTGGAAATTTGGCTGATGTTACGGTGATATGTTACGGACCGTAACACTACACCGTAACACTGATGGTTTCATTGAAAACTTTCTGGAAATTTAGTTGATGTTACGGTGATATGTTACGGACCGTAACATGAGTTACGGACCGTAACACCACACCGTAACACTGATGGTTTCAATGAAAACTTTCTGGAAATTTAGGCCTTGTTACGGTTCAATAGTACGAACCGTAACATGAGTTACGGATCCCGTTACGGTCCGTAACATGAGTTACGGACCGTCATTTAGCTCCAATTTGTCCGTTTTTCAGCGTTTCATCTCATTTCCGATCCTTAGTTAATCAACCCTATAAAACACAAAAATATCATAAGAAACAAAGTAAAAACACTTAAAAACAAGCAACACTTCTAATTATAAAGGCATAAAATGTGCCAAAATTCATGGCACATCAACCACCACGACTCGTGAATTGGGTCGTGACACTTTCTTTCCAACGTTATAATTTGTGCACTTTCACTCCAGTATTCCAATTTTGTTCATGCACTTTCTCACCAACCTTCATTTATTGAAGCACTTTCTCTTCAACCTCACAATTGTTGGATCACTTTCTGTTACACTTCATAATAATCTGTGCTACTTGTATTAAAACAAGAAAGAATGATTTAAGAAGGTTCAAGGAAAGTTAGTCGAGTTAGTAAGAATATCGTTATATACATATGGTTTCCTTAAGTATCCCAAGGTGACACGGTTACCTAAAGGATGTGAAATCGCGCTATGAGTATGTATATGAGGTAATGTGAGTGACCTTTTAAAGTATTTGAGATCATTAGTAATGATATAGAAGATGGACAAAATATATGAACATACTTTTGCGATTGGAGTTTCGTCGAAGCTTTGTGAGTTCTCTAATTATGTTTAAGGTTATTGTGATTCTCTGGACCTTTCGAGACGTGTATATGGATTTTTATTGATCTATACAAGTGTGTACATGTATTCATAAGAGGTTACATGAGGTTGGAAGAGGATTAGAAGTTAAACGAAATGAATCGGAACAACTTCAATAAAATCTCGGACCAGATTTTTAGCCCATATTGTTGGAGGCATATCTCCTTGCATATGAGGAGTTTTAAGGTGTTTCAAAAGGCTAAAATTAAGTTCATCGAGTCTAGTTTAAAATGCAACAAACCGATCGTAAAAATAATATCGGGATAAGGAGATATGGACAATGCAAGTTGGATTATTAAGTGGGGAATAAGACTTAAATGTACACAAATTTTGCACTAGTGGCCGTGTGGGGTCCACTAGCACATAACAAAAATCATATTTTTTGCCCATTCTTAGTTGGGGGAACGTGTAAGGCCTTCTTGGGCAGCACAATGGTCTCCTTGTTGACCAAAAGTTCAGCCAACTCATTTCCCAACTAGACAAAGTTGAACAAGAGAGAGAAGCTCTCTTCTTCACCAACTAGAGAAAGAAAGCAACGGTTTCCATGGCTGTTCCACCACCAAAAACGGCCAGATCTTCCATTTATTTTCCTCCATTAAACCCCTAAAGTGTTCTACACATTCACCATTAAGTTTCAAGTGAAGAAGAAACCATAAACATGTCATTCAAGCTCCTATAGCTCACGGCCAGATTGGGTTCTCCATGTAGATTAAAAAAATATATTTTCTTCAAGTGTTTCAACCCTTATAAAGGTGCATAATAACGTGTAGTAGTTGTTGGAAAGAAACAAGGAGGTGTAGCATTTCACTAGGGGTGAAGATTCGGCCAAAGTGAAGAACAAGATTGTAAGGTAAGAATGATCATTTTTCTTGTGTTGTATGATAGTTTGAATGTACAATTCGTGTATGTTGGTATTGGGCTGTTTCTCTTGAATTTGAAATGAGCCGTGTGTTGTAGAGATAAATGAAATCATGCTTAATCTTCTTGTACATGTATTGGAAATGGATTGAATGTGTTGTAGTATGGATAAATGGATGAAAATCATGAAGTTGTTGAAGTGGTGTTGTAGCCGTGTGACTGGACTGTTTTGGGGGGATTTAGGGACTGTTTTGTGTCACATTTTGATTGTTGTTGTTATGGACATTGTGGTGTATTGTATGCATGTTGAATATGTGAATTAAGGTGTTAAAGAAATGAATTATGTTGAAGCATACGAGCAGTCCAAAACAGTGGACTGTTTTAGTGCTAGAGGTGAAATTGTATGTGTTGAGTGTTGATTCTTGTTATGAACGTTTAGTGGAAGTGAAGCATAATGATTCAAGTTGAAATTGAGATGAACTGTGGGCTGTTGTAAGAATGGAAATGATGCTAAAACAGTTCCAAGAATCATGAAAGTAATGTCATTAAACATGTTGTTGTCGTTGTAAGGTTTTAGTGTCGACAATGTAGCTATTTGCGTACGAATTTGGTGATATATTTATCGTGTGACTGCTGGTCGTATTTTACTGAAATTATATGAAATGAAGACATGAAATAATGTGTAAGAATCATATGTGGTTTGCTTGGTATGTTCGTAAACGTTCGCAAGAATTCCGGACACCTTTATGTTGTTGGTTAGGGACTGTTTTGGGCGTGTTGTTGGTTAGGAACTGTTTTGGACATGTTGTCTTCTTTAAATTGGAAAGACTAATGATAGTTAAGAATATATATATTGTATTTACGTTGTTGGGGTTGTTGTAAAGTTGCTACACGAAAACGTTAAGGCTACGAATTATTAGGAGTAACTTGAGAATGTAGTAGCCGTATGTGAATCGATATGGAATGTTGTATTTGGAATGTTATGTGGGCTGTCCGGATTGGTATTGAGCATATGATTATTGACGTTGGATCGGTTGTATGTAGTTGGTTTGAATGCGAACGAAACGTGGTCTAAATGTTTGAAAGGGATTGTTAACGTTAAAGTACGTATTGAATTCCCTCGTAGACTAATTGTAGCTCTTGATATCTTGATATAGGATAAGTGTTTTTGGGCAGCAAGTACAAGTTATAATACGACTAAACGCTAAAGGTATGTAAAACGCAACCCTTCTTTCTTTTGGCATGCCTTAGTTTTCAATAGGCTATATCACAAGTCTCGAGGAAATTCCAAATTCGAAATCCGAGTACGTTATGATCCTTATATATATTTCTTGGCATTCTTATGTATGTTGTGATGAAGTATGAACCATTATGTCTTCGAAAGCATTGATTTCCAAACTTTGTACAAAAAACGTTGTTTTAAAGAATTCCGTAACTATGAAATGCCCTATCTTTTGCATAAAGGCTCGGATTGCTCCAATATTTTTATAGGAGTTTGCATGATGTATAATGAGTATGTTTTCCATAGGCGGGCCCGACTCGGGTCGATACTCATCCGTGGGTCCCGCGACTTTCCTTTATGTAATTCGGACGACTTTTGAAAGAATTTGGTATGATTATCATTTCGAATTTCAAGTATGGTCACTTACTTATATTTGAGTCTTATAAATTATTTTGGAATATGGAAATGATCCCAAGAAGACTATTATCACATAATCTATTTTTGTTATCCGAAATATACGCACCGTGACTATCGTGCGGTTTCATTAATACGGTTGTTGTTCGGAATACTCCATCGAGTCCTTGTAAAATGTATTATGTCTCATATTGCATTAGTTTCTCACTACTCCACTCGTGGATGTCTCAATGTTTCCTTCACTGAGCCCGGGCCAGGATATGTTGTCAAGCGTATTCCTCTGCATTGTTCGCCGTGCCTCGATGGTGAGGGGGCAGGTTTACGTGTACATGGGTTGTGGAGTATGCTGTGCCATGTACACTATTTTGATATGATATGATATGATCCGATATGGCCATTTGACATGACATGCTATGTTATGGGGTTATCCCCTATTCTGATCCTTATGTGTTGTGGCACCAGCGTCGGGAGGGTGACCACGTTCTGTCTACCGAGTCCCTTGGCGGGGGCCGGACATGATATGGCATATGTTTCTGTACACATTCCTTATGTTTTGAAATATGCATTTGGTATTCTGGATTTTTGCATTTCTTTCTGTTCGTTCTGTTTTCGGTTATGATTTTGGTTTCTCTACTTCAGGCTTTACATATTCAGTACATATTTCGTACTGACCCCCATTCGTCGGGGGCTGCGTTTTCATGCCGCGCAGGTACATACGACAGGTTCGCTGATCCGCCCGCTTAGGATCTTATTCTGCTATTCTGAGGCGCTCTCTTATCCGGAGCCTATATTTTTGGTACAGTCTCCTGCTATTGTATAAATGTACGTCACTCAGGGGTACGACGGGGCCCTGTCCCGTCATATGATTCTGTCGGTCTGTTTAGAGGTCTGTGGACATGTTTGTGGGTCGGGGTCTTTCTGTATGGATGCGTGTATATGTTGTGTTTGGGCGATCCTATTCGCCGCCGCGGCCGGTCCGCATATGTTTAAATGTTGCTTTGTTGGCCCTATGTGGCCTTTGTTGGTATTTTCTGTGCACAGGGTATATTGGATAGTCCGTAACACAAAGGAAATTCTGCCGAAATTTTTCTGGAAATTATGTAAATTTAAAATATAGTCTTGTCGGCTTCTGCTATATACTGGAATGCGGTTAATAAAACCTGAGATAGCATTTGATAGATGTGTCTGGGTGCCCAGATCGGGCACTAGTCACGGCCTACGGGGTTGGGTCGTGACACTTTCTCTCCCACATTCCAATTTTGTTGATGCACTTTCATCAACACCAATTTTTTTTTAACACACTTCATTGACTTCTAGGGAAGACAGTTCGTTCCTCTGGTGCATATTTTCTTGCACCTTTTTAAACTTGCAATAGTTTGTTAGCCCTTCGCAGCATGATTGTTTTTCATGCATATCATTAGGCCGACATTTTCCAACATCATTATCATTGGTCAAAGGGGCGGCATATATGAGTCATAATCGCCCGCCGACAGTGGAAGCCCTTTGATTTTCTACAAGGATCGTAGAAGCTCTGATACCAATTTGAAGGAAAATATTTTATTGATAAACTCTATGAATCTCTAAACGCTCATTACAATCTCCAAAACATAAAATAAATAGCAGCAGCCCCATTTATAATAACATAAAACATACTTTAACTCAAAAACCTATTCTTATACTAATTTGACTATAAATCCTAATTGGACATGGACTAAAATATCAAATCCTAACCAATTTTGATTTTCTACAATTTTGAATTATTATTTTCAACACTTTCTGCATTTAGTCATCGAGGTCACATATTTTACCAGGTCCTAAAGAGCCAGCTGTCTGTGGAAAGATTTTTTGAGAAAACCCAGCATACATTCCTCGATTACTTGGGAGGGGGATATGAACATAACTTAATGGTGGCCATCGACTTTACTGGTATGTATTGCTCTGTGTATATGTTTTGTACTCTTTCTCCTTCATGATATCAGGTTTGAGCAAGGTTGCTTATGTTTCTGTAGCTATGCATAGGCATATTGTGTTTCCTTCACCAAGTTGCTTATATTTCTGTAGCTATGCATAGGCATATTGTGTTGCCTTCACCAAGTTGCTTATATTTCTGTAGCTATGCATGGGCATATTATGTTGCCTTCACCAAGTTTCTTATATTTCTGTAGCTATGCATGGGCATATTGTGTTGCCTTCACCAATCTTATGATCATTATCTTTGAACCCTTATTTATTTTTGGCATTGGAGGAGTTAGATTGAGCCACCATAGGGGCTTGAAGTTCTTATTCTTGGAATGCCCAAGGTTCTGTATGCTCTGATTGTTTGTGTGACTGTATCTCTATCATCTTAAATACAGCTAATTTGTGGCACTTTACTCCACATCCACAGGAATTCTTTAGTGTCATTACAATAAGAATTGCTTGGATTAACTGAAAGATGTAATAGTATGACAAAGTTTGGTTGGCCCCTTCAAAATGATATGTTATGTCGATTCTATTAGTTCACCTACATTTATTTGCTTTTCTTAGCTTTCTTCTGCTATGGATGTTGGATATTTCTTATTTTTCATCTCAACATGCATTTGTTCTCTCACACGAGTTGTGTTTGTCAGCTTCTAATTGACATTCACGCTTACAAAGGCTTGATTGTTTCGTTCTTTGTTGGTTAACTTCATTTATCTTATTATATGTTGCCATTACTTTTTATTATTATTGTTGTGTTGGCACCTTCTCTCGAGCTGAGGGTTTATCGGAAACAGCCTCCCTACCTCCCAAAGTAGGGGTAAGGTCTTTTGACACCAAATTTTTGACCTCCCATAATTTACTTTAATTACCCAGAGTCGTTGGAAAATAAATAAAATAAGTCATTCACTTTAAAAGGTTTAAATAATTTTTATAAAATAGCTTAGTACAATTTCTGCTCTTTTAAATTTATGAAAAGGTTGTTCATGACATCACAAAGTTGTTTAGAAATTAATTGGCATTTTATGACATTTATAAGGTATTATTTGATTTAATCAAGAGGAAATGGCACTTTGTTTTAAAATAATAGTAGTTATTTAATTATTAAAATTGTCAAAATTAGTAAATACTTTATTCCCTTTAATCCATGAATTTTGAGTAATTTAAATAATTAACCATTTCACCCTTTAATCTTTAATTTTTAATTTTTTGCATGATTGTGTGTTTTGTCAAAATTTATGTATAATTATCTATAAATATTCTAATTAGTTAATTAAGTGGCCCTTATTGCAAATTAAGGTTTAAATTATTTTGTTATGGTCACAATTATTTGACCAGTTCATGGTTCAAGAAAATTGGGCCAGTTTTGTAAAATTAGCCTTTTAATGGCCTTGATTGAAATAACCAAATTCATTGGTTTAAATTAATCAAGGTCATTGATGCAATTTAATTTTTAAAACTGCTAATTAGGCCAAAATTGAAATGACCAGCTAAATTAAAGTCAATTAAGGCTAAAATTTGGCCATAATTGAAATGATTAGTTGGATCAGAATACATTATGGGCCCTGTTCGCAATTTTGGGCCCATTGACATAATTTGGCCCATTTTAAAACTATTTTTATGAAATGAAATAAATATGTCCTAATTTTTATCTATAATTAATATATTACTAATTTTAATCTTTTAATTACTTGTATACGCATACTAGGTATATATATATACATATATAGTTATACATATACATATATATATATATATATATATATATATATATATATATATATATATATATATATATATATACCCTTAGTATACAAATATATGTATACAATTAAAGGGCCCTTTTTTACTCTTTAAAATCTGGACCAAGTCCAACCCAAACCAGGCCGAGACCCAACCCAAGTCGTTTAAAACATTAAAGGGGGGTAATAACCTCCCCCCCCTCCATTTTATTTGCCATTTTCAGAAAAAAGACCCCCTCCCCTTTCTCTCTCTTCCCCTTTCTTTATAAAACCCTAAATGCCGCCTCTCATTCCCTTCCTCTCTCTATGCCAAAAATGAAAAATTCGCAGAACATAGCAGTCGCATGCAGCTTTATTATGTCTATCATGGTGAAAGCATTTAATGTTGCACTCGAATTCGTGATTTTAAATCACAAATATGGTAATGAATCGAATTTCTTGATTTATTTTAATTTATTATGCTAAGATTTACACGTATTGTTATTATACCTTGCGTAAATTTCATTGGTTGGGCTTGAAAAGGTTGGATCGTTCAGATCTTACCGTGTATATGCTTGAAAGGCCATGTGAGGCGTAGATCCGGTCTTAAAGTTTATTTTTTCTGGAAATACATTTGTCCCACATCGATGATTTTTGGAGTTTAGATGATTTTTGGGGTTCTATTTATAGAATCCCAACCCCCTTTACAAACAAAAATGTTTTGGAAAAGGTGAAAAAGAGGCTTTTTCTGAAAGAAAGTTTGAGTCTCGAAGTTAAAAACTTCAAAAGAGTTTTTTTTCAGAGTTTAGAAAATTGGGAAGTTCAAAGAAAGGCTAAAACTTCGAATTTTTTAATTTTTGCCTGCGGTTTTGTTGAGTTTATGTGTTAATTAGGCATTGATTAAGATATAGATGTGGAGGTTGCCCCTCTTTATTCTTTAAAGCCATGTATGACATTAATAAGTAGTCTTTTGAAGTAGGCTAAATGTGTATGCCTAAATAATGCAATGATTGTTTAAATATGCTGAAATAAATTCTTGTATTCTTTAGATGTTGAAGGTTACTATCTTTGTTGCTCAAATGCTTAAATCTGACAAGGACATGATCACCTAAGTTATGATAGTAATTTGATGAACCTTTTAAGCTAATGCTAATTCCGTTGAATGTAATAGAACATTAAAGTGCATTGGTGTCTATTTGGAGCATTTGAAGTAATTGTTTCTTTTCTGAATGAGAATGTGACTCTTGCTTTATCCTGAGTCTGTTCTTTTGTGGTCCTGCATACTTGTTTGAAGTCAACTAAGGGACATGAGCTGTGATTGGGGTAGAACATGGGAAGGGGTCATCATTAGGCTAAAACAGAGTTCAAGGAACCTCATCAGTTCTGTAGGAAGTCTTTGGATGAGTTTGAATTTTTTCAAATTTGTTTGAATGTGCTTAAGCTAGTCAAGTGAATTTGAGTAGTTTTATGTTGTGCACTAGGGATAAGTTTCAAAAGAAGATAACATCCTAGAGTAGGATAGTCTAAAATGAAGTTTGAGATTTAAGATCACTCATAAGATAATAAGGTGTCAAAGGGTCCATTAGGAGTTAATAAAGGTCTATAAAACTGTTGAGACTATTCTAAAATGAAATAAAATCCCATATGCCATTAGCAGGACTAAGTAGCATGATGGGTTTCACTTGAACAGAGTTCAAACTGTGCATTCATATCATCAGACTCCCTCTTTATCTAGTTCATGTCTTAATTTTTCAAAAGAAGTTTAAGATAGATTTAAAGATAATTTGAGTCCTGATGTACATTTAACAGTCTGAAAATGATTGACCAATTGGAGATGGAACTATTTTGAACCTGAAACTTGATATTCAACTTGATTTAGTTTAAACTCTTAAGTGGTTTAATTGTTCCACTTTCTTGAGTATTAATGGCTAAAGATATTCAATTTGGCTTCACATAGTATGCTTTTAAAACTGAAGTTTACTAGAAGTTGTTTAATTTATGTGGGTAATTAGGGGTATAGAAGAGACTCATTTTTAAGGGGGGGGGGGGGGGGGTCAAACCATCCTTGTCCATAAGTTTTGGTGATGGGTATTTGGTAAGAGAATAAGGTAAAGGGGGTGGGGTTTGCTTTGGGAGAGTAAAAGGTGAGCTTAGGCATGAACTGGAGGTGATGACCAGTGGGGCCTTTGATCCCGTTTTACTGAAAGTAAGGTGGAGGAAAGAGATGGGGAGGTGATGACCTCACCCTATCTTGCCGTTCTTTTACGACCCTAAGGTTTCTCAACTCCCTAGACTTTGTTTCTCATGACTGTAGAGTTCAGTGAGAGTTGGTAATTGGTCAAGGGTGGTTTACCATGCCTTGGGGGTTTGTGATTTTTGGTTGCCTAAAGCTAAATTAGAATAGAGGGACAATTGTCTGTTACATTTTTGTCATGCCTTGGGGACTTTTGAATTTCATGTTGTCTAAAACTAAGTTTGAAACAAATAGTAGGTGTCTGTCATGTCTTTGTCATGATTAGAGAGGTCAAAATTGCCATTAATTAAGTCCCAAAGAGATGAGTTATTCACTCAGTTGTTTG
Source organism: Lycium barbarum (assembly GCF_019175385.1). NCBI lineage: Eukaryota > Viridiplantae > Streptophyta > Magnoliopsida > Solanales > Solanaceae > Lycium > Lycium barbarum. Next base: position 156,864,400 of record NC_083337.1, on the reverse strand, counting down.
AATCCAAGTTTCTTTTCTTTTCTTGAAGTTTGCTTGTGCGATTGTTTGTTTCCTTCCTGAGGAATATGTGTCAAAGTTGGTATGGTGATTATGTGTGGACTTGGTCATGTAAAGGCACTTAACTTGGTCTGAACTTAGAAATGAACACTCAGTTAATGTTAGGTTGGTGAAAACCTTCCATTTCTTGAACTAAATTGTATCGCCTAGACTTTGTTGAGTATTATAGTATAACTGTATAGTAATAATTGGTCCTGCATCATTAATATTTTAAAAATCCTGCCAAACATAGAATTAGGAGGATAAAATAATCAATGTGTTGTGTCTGTGCTCTAAAATGAATAGTGTTCAATGGGATTTGGTCTGATATTGATTATGGGTTTGGGGGGCGGGGTATGGTAGGTATTCTTAAAGGCAATATGGGCCACTTGGTTTAGAATGGTCTTTTCAAGACACCTCAAGAGAGGCAAAGAAGATCCAAGCCTAGCTTGACTCATAGTATCTATCCCCCAAATGAGGGGTGTCATGACCATTCTATATACCATGGGGAACATTCTTGTATTTAAGGGATATCACTTCCTTAAACCCCATCATTTTACAAAAGGCCTGAAGGTAAAAAGGGTTAAGAAACCTAGTATGTTCAAAGGGCTAGAATGCACTTAGGAGGTTAAGAGTAATGACTGTAGTCATTTCAAGAAGTTGGTATTTAGTTTTGTTTCTAAAAGTAATAAAATGGTTTAAGATTATTGGCAATAAAATGTCCCCGCTAGTAGTTTAAATGAGTCTGAATATGTGAAGATTGGGTTTTGAACTTTATGCCAATTTTTTTGGGATTCATTGGCACATGTGTAGTTGACTTTGTCCCCTATCTATCTTAAGTGGTAACTGGTATGAAGTTTTTTTGTAACATGATCCTGCTATTGTTGTATTAGAATAAAGATTTTCTGAGAATAGGAAGCTGTATAGTCTCAGTTTCGCTTAGTGTTGCTTGGTCCAGGCTTTTGTGAGGACCCCTGATGGGCCCATGATCTGACATGCACTGGTATTGTCTGTGCCAGGGTACAGCCAGTTCGCACATACTCCCTCTTCACGTTGCAGCGCTACGGGGTATCGAACCCGGAACCTCAGGCTCCTTTACATTCCCCTGAGGGAATCGCCTCTTACCAATTGAGTTCCAGCCCATACCATACCCAACCCGGCCCACTACCTAAATTAAAACCCTAAACTCTTTAATCCCTAAACCTATCCGCCTCCCTCTTTCTTTCCTTTCCCTTCCCTCTCTCTACTCTCCCCCTCACCTTCTCTCTCTCGCTGAATCTCTCTCTGCCATCCCCACGTTCTCTGCACCCCCACACTCCCCTGCTCCCCACGTTATCTGCACCTCCACATTCCTCTGCTCCCCACTTCCTCTTGTTCCCCACGCCGTTCGTCTCTCTCCCACGCTCCTCTCTTCACTTTAACGCTAACAAAACCCTATAAATATGTCGAAGTTGAATCGTTGAAAGGGGAGATTTTTCGATGGTTTTGAGGGACATCGAACCCGAAATCAACTAAAAGGGAAGAACAGACTGGATAATCACAAGATCTGGAACCTCAAAATTCCCCTACAAAACACAAGTTCTAATCGCCTCAAATTTTCCAGAAATCCTTAGATTTTACAACTTTCATTCGTTCGATTATCGTTCTAACTTTAAGACCGTTAAACATTCGCTCTGTCTTGGTGGACTTTGACCGCGACAGAGATTTTGGACTCATTTGTATCGAGTCCTAATCAGTTCCCAACGAGATTAGATTCGAGGCCTCGTCGACACCCACTTCACTGCGCACAAAAGAGGTAAACCTCGATGCATTCATTACTCATGGTCTTTAGTTTCTGTTTTGGTTAAGATTTGTAGTTTATTTTGCGATATGTTTAGTAGTTATGTAGTTTCTGTGTCGTTACGTTATTTGTTTGATGTTTGGGAGCTGTTAGGATAGAATACTAATTGCTAAGAAATAATTTGAAAGGCGTATACTGTAGTTTTGAATATTTAGACTGAATTTCCAGGACTTGGAATCGATTAAAAGTCGAATATACAGCGGGTTATCAAGCTAAGAAGAAGTTATACATTCGATATACATCTGATATATACACCGTAGAGTGTATATCTTAGGTATATTGCGTATGGGAACTAAAACTGCCATGTTTTATCTGTGTCTTTTAGTTGTTCGAACATGATTTTAAGCCTAAACTTGTTTTCATCTAACTATTTTTGTTGGTATTGGACCTTTCTGCCTAATTGCTAAAGATCCGACATATATACATGAAGAACACTAAATGTGATGTGTTGCTTGGTCTGTTGTTCAGTACTTTCCAGTTTGCTGCCTTTATGCATATCACTGCTACTTTGTATTTTCTATGAGCTGGTCCAGTTGATCTGTGTATATGTAGGTGTTGTTGGTTATGATAAATATATGCAAATGTTGTCCACGTTGAAAGAATACTGATTTTGAACATGTTTTGGACTGCTGTGTGCTTTTGTGCTCTGTTTGTACAATTCTGTTCATTGTGTCTTTTTTTTAGATTGGTTCAGTTACGTGCATAGTATCTAGGCTTTTGTTTTGTTTCTTTTGTTTAATCTAGTGATCATGCTTAGTATAGTTAATCTTATTACTTGTTTAGCATAATGCTTGTGCCTTGACTAGCATAGTTATCATGTTTAATTAAGGTTCAGTTTGTTTATCCTGCTTCAAGTACAATGGTAATTTCTTATTTAGTCTAGTGGACATGTCAATGGGAGGCCAATCTCCTACTTCTGTGTTAAGTCTTGGTTATTATTCTGTTTGAAAACAATGTTGATTTTTTTGTCTCTCTATCCGGTATTTGTTATCTGTTTAAATATGGAGTCAGTCCGTTAAATTTCTTTGTGGAGTATTTCAGCCTGTCAACAGTATTCCTCCATTATAATGGGAGTTTGGATTAACCAACATTTCTCTGTGTCGACTTGAGTATTAGTAACCACTCAGTTGTTTCAAAACAGCAGCTGACTAAGACTTTGTTTAGCTAAACTGCTGTTGCTTGTCTAGAATAACTATTGTTTTCAGTTGTATCTAAAAAAAAATGAATCTCCTTTCTCTTTCAAGCACACTGTTATTTGTTACTATCATGAATGTTGAGTGTTTCTTGTCCCTTCCCTACTCTCTTGTTGATCAATAAGCATGTTATGTGTTTATGTGTTTAGATCCACATATGGGTTTTAACTCTAAAATACCTGACCTTATACCTGTTAAATCCTTTTGCTAAGTTCAGTGGAAATCGTTATTCTTGTGTCGATTAATCATATGCTAAGTGAGTTCCTTCATGTCATTTGCATATTTCCTAGTTCTTTCAAAAATTCCTATGTGGTCTGAATCTTGTCTATGGGATATTCGCTGGTGTGTTTCTTGAGAGGAATGACTGCTGCATTGTTGCTAAATTTAAACTACTGAGTTAGGGTGTGGACCAATTATTTCTGCCTTTAAAAATCAGTTATTTTGTTGCTGGAAATTTGGGGCAGATCGTTGCTATTTGCTGCTTTCTAAACTACATGGTGTTGCCATAGGATTGTTTCCTCTGTTAGTTGTTGTTCTTGCCTTCTTTATGAATCTAAGAAACCACTGATGAGTTGATTTTGTGTTACCCACTGTAAATGGAACTGACTTATAGTTCCAAATTGTGGTTGTTTCCTTGTGTTCTTTCTGAACATAAAACTAAATCGCGGCATTTGAAACGGGATGGTGGTGACCTCTTAGTTTTCCTCATTTCTAATCTTTGTTGTCATATTTTTTGGACTGAAGCTGCTGTTGCATTTTGTTATCTTTACTGCTGCATTTTTGAGGATCAGTCATCGCATGTTCAAGCTGTGTAGTTGCCACTTTGATCAGATCCGTCGCGTTACTGCATATTCAATTTTGTGATTCTTATATTGCCAAGTATACCATGTTGATTATGTGTATATATATATGTATGACCAGTATACTATACACGTTTAGCCTTGTTTATCGATTGCATACTAATCCTTTTCTTTCGTTTTTATGCATGATTATCGCATACGAGTCCAAGCGACTCGTCATCTCTTTCCGTACTTGGCGTTGGGCGAAAAGGCCCAACATAACCTCTATCGAGTCAGCCCCTGTAGAAGCGGACAGCAGCAATACACAAAATTTGGGCCAAAGCCCATTAGCAAAACAGATCACAGCAGTCCGAATGGGCCAAACCCATTTACATTATATCTACCCTTCCATTTTTATTGTTGTGTGCATTTAATATGCATTGTATGACTAATATTTGTGCTTGTTAATTAAGATAAACTTTAGTAACATTAAAGGTTTTAGTTTAGTAACGGGTAGTTAATTCCACAAATTATATTCGTTTCTATTTTCTAAACTATTTATAGTATCTATAATATTTATTTGGAATAATTGATTTTTCAAATGGTATGCCTACATATTTTCAAACTAAAAGAATCAAGATTCACTCTTACTATCTTAGAAGTTTAAAACGTAATAAATCTTACACTAACGTTAGCTTATTCTAAGAAATAAAAAGCCAATTAGTTTAAACGGATAGCTTTTTCATTTTAATTCCTTTCCAATACTTGAAATACATATTTGTTTGAAACAACTTTAGCACAATATATATATATTAAACTACTAGTCTTTATATGAAACTTTTAAAATTTATTTAAACATTAATGTTATATTAACTCTTTTAATTTGTGAGTCGGCATAACTCACTTTTTTTTTCCAAATACATATAAACATTACATGTTCCGCTTCTTTTAGTTTATTTTAACTAAACTCTTTATGCAATTACCAATTTTACTTTAAACAACTTTATCAATAATTCACAAAAAATCATTTTCTTTCTATAATGTTACATTTACATTTAGCCTAATTAAATCTTAGTCCGGTCGGTTAACCATTGTTAATGGGTCTTAAAGGATGTCTAATACCTTCCCTTTAGACTAATTGAACCCTTACCTAGAATCTTAAGTTTCGCAGACCTTAAACAAAATTAACTTTAATAAACTTTAGGTATCCTAATTCACCATAAATAATTAGGTGGCGACTCCTTAAAATAAACAGAAAATAGGAATCTCCAATATGTTGTACTCTACTTTAACCCGGTTAAAATGGGGTGTGACAGTGCTTAGCCAGTTCGCACACGCTGCAGCGCTTCGAACCCGCGACCTTGCATTCACTTTTGTTCCCCCGAAGGGAACGCCTCTTACCAATTGAGCTGCAGCTCAATTGGTAAGAGGCGTCTCCTTAGGGAGAACAAAAGGGCTTGAGGTCACAGGTTCGATACCAGCCGCTGCAGCGTATATCGAATTGTCTGTGGTCCTTGCCCATACAATGCCCCAGTATGTCATGATTAGTCAGCAGGGCGCAGATGCCACAGCAGTCAGTCATGAGGTCAAATACCCAGAGGTTCACAGCATGGTCAGCGCCCAGCTGTGGGTCCTCACAGCTTTCTTGATGATCCAATTCTTTTTAGTGTAACTACAAGTTACAGGATCTTCCCTTTTGTTTATACTCTCATATTTGTACTTCTGTGACCACCTTAAACAAATTCGAACTTCATACTATAAGAACTGTTAATATATTAAATTGATAAATCATTCATTTGGATGTGCATAAAAAATTAAAAGTTGGACTTTGATTAATTTTGCCTTTGTATAGTAGTTGGACATGTAAGAGTGTGGTTAGACATAGACTCTACATAGATTAATAAAATAAGAGAGTGTACACATGGTATACACTTGGTATATACATACCATGTGTATATCATGGATATACTGTGTATACCTATAAGAAGTTGACTAGTTATGGGAAGTATATGTATGTAAATACAAGAATAGGACCTGGTTATGACACTTACTTGATTAAGTATCTTGGAATTGATATACATATTCTATGTGTCTCATGGTATTACAAGTGCCTGCCCCCATTCTTGTCATGATCCTGAATTTATTTAAAGTTACTTTGTATCCAAAATATTTCCCATAAGCTGATACTTGTACGCAACTTTGATACTATGGTTATGTATTGTGGCAGCACTGGTTTTGTTTGAGAGTTTGAGGATGTTTTCGGGGGATAGGTCTAGCCACTCCCCGATATCCAGCCATGCCAGGGGTTCATGAAACCCCTTGGAAACTTGTGCGGTGTCGGGAACAAGGGTGGTGACAACCTTTTCCCATTGGTATTGTAGTTTTGAGGTTTTCCAGTGAAGCAATTGTATATAATCAAGTCCTTGGTTGTGCACTTGTAATCAAGTAGGGAGATACATGTCTATGTATGTATGTGTATGCATATATGGGTGTGTGTATATATACATATATATATATGCTATGTTAGGATTAGGTTCATCAAACATAGATTTAAAAAATGGGGGATGTAGATGTATACGTATATATGTAGGTATAATTATGATAATACTAGATCCACTAAATATACTAATCCAATTCCTTTTCTTTTTCCCTTCTACTACACGACCACTTGGGCCAAAGTCCAGCAAGCATGTTGGGCCAAAGGCCCAACTAAGGGTGTCAAGTGGGCCGGGCCGGGCCATATAAATGGGGGTCACATGGGGCCGGGCCATAGTTAGTGGGCCGGGTTGGAGGAGGGAAAAGAGTGTCCGGCCCAACCCCCTACCCGGTTAGGGGTACGTAGTGGGCTAAATGGGCTGGGCCGAGTATTAGTTAATGGGCCGAGCCTCTTTTTTTTTTAAGTTCTAATACAAAAATAGACATTCACATTTACTACTAATAATAAAATTAACATTTACAACTAATGATAAAATTGCTAAATTAAAAAAAGTTTAGTTGTCGTCAAATTAAAAAAGAACCCCTAAATTTATGAATAACTGCACTTTGGTCATATTTTCAAACTATAAATACCCCTCCATTCTTCTTCATTTTCACATAATTCTCTCTTTATCTAAATTTGCTATTCAACTAGTGTACATTACTTCACCTCCACCTTCTCCTCGAGTTCGAAGATCAACTTCAAGTCCAGTGTGGATGCATTTTGAGCAAGTAAATGAGGAATATGTTAAATGTCAACATTGTGGTGACATATATCTCCACAAGTCCGGAGCGTCGGGTATTAGCCTATGAGGGGGATGGGGGGTGGAGGGGGTACCGGTGTGTTGCGTAGACACTTGTGAAAAGGCATGAAATTGAACTGAATGATTTATCAAAGGTATATTTGTTGAGATAAGTGTTGACACCCAATTTTGTCCCGCCTCCCTTCCAAAAAATATTTATTGACATTTCTAATATTTTTAATAGCTTAAGAATAGTCATTTATACGTTACCGCAATTTTAATTAGCTTTCTATTAATACCGCCGTTTATTATCCAATTATAGCCATTGCCTTATTACGATCACTTTTAACATTTTCTATTTTATGCACACACGCATCGCATTTATTTTGCGCAATTAAGCAATAGCATTTACCTATTGTTAAGCTTTAAAAATATTATCGCATATCATATAATTTTATTTTTATCTGAGTACTAATGTATATATATTTTTATATTAGGTAATACTTTAGCACGCGTTAATATATAGCTAATTAAAATGGGTCCTCCATTTAAATTTAGAAGCCCATTCGTCCAAATCCGAGCCCAATCAACCCACAAATATTTCCAGACCAGTCCATAATCAATCCTAAAATCACTTGGGCTAAAGCCTAAATTATATCAGCCCACTACCCGCCTACAACGACCCAGCCCATATTCTAAATTCAGCAACCCATTATTTTAACCCAATAACCCGACCCGTTCGTTTCAAAGATATGAAACAACTAGGGTTCCATTTTCCTCTTATCCACGGCGCCTCCCTCTCCCTTCTCTCCCTCTTCCTCGACGCAAAGGGCAATTAGCAGTGGCCCTTTCGCCTCTACAAACCCTGTGTAGTCGTTTTAAGAAAGGGAAATTAATGTCCGTCAGGGTTCAACGTGAAGAGGTGATTTTCTTTCCCTCTTTCTGTTCTTTTTATTTTATTTTCGATCCGAAACCCTTAATGGGTTTTGGCCATTTATGAATTCAAATCTGTCTTTTATCAGTTCCTTTTGCATTTTTCATGGGACGAGTTTAATGGGTTTTGTCTCTTTCTCCTTTTTTCTGATCCGATGACATAGCAAAGCATCTTAACGTTTGATTTGAACGGATTTCGATTTAAAATCCCGCCCAAATTTTTGAACCCCAGAAAAACCCTAGATGTTTTCCTATAAATAATCGTTCTCTTAAGTCATTTGGGGAGAGTCTTTAGCCGCCTCAATTCCCCTAGGAAATATTAGTTTCCATCAGTCTCATATTTCTTGATATCGATTCAAAAATACTAAATCATTTTCTGTTTTCTTTTGCCCCTTGTATTACTTCGAATCCGAGTGCATGCAAGCTTAGATTTCGTAGAGTTCGAGTGTATATCGGAGAACCCAAGGCCCCGGTTCGTTGCACCCGAGGAAGGTCGGTAAACATCTTTCTTTATTTATTTATTAGTAATTTAAGTGCTTTCTTGTTTGTTTTGTGTGTTTATGTGCTTATATGTTCGTTAGTTAACTGCTAGGTTAGTCTAATAGTTATTAATGTTAATAGATGTTATGCAGTTTCTGCTCAGATTAGGTTTGTGTAATTTCAACATGTTCATCATATAAATTAGTTGGTTAGTTCAGCCTTAAATGTATGATAGCATATAAGTTAGTTCTGTCTTAGTTTATTCATCTATGTTAGCATGTAGTAGTTGAGTTCAGTGGCCAATATGTGGATCCTCACATTGATTTGTATGTTCATTTGTTTGTTTAGTCAAACAGTTTAAACACTCTATGCCTAAAGTTACTGTTTGCACTGCTAGTATGAAATTAGACATGATCTTTTGCCTTATGTTATAATTAACATGTAAAGAATGGATTAGAAAGACTTATCTTGGGTAGTGAGTTTGGTAAAGTTATGAGCAACTTAAAGTGGCATGCCATATGACTTGTTTGTGATTAGTAAGATAAATGGTATCTTTTGTGTCTTGTATGACTTCTTGGACTGTTTACATGATTGTGACACTTAAAACTCTGATTACAAGTGTGTTCTATAACTTGTCTTTTGTGTTGTGATCTGAATGTAATCATCTGTGGAAGTATCTTTCTGCTCTTTCCCACATAGCTGGTTAACTGAAACATAGAAATCTGAAGAGCATATTGTGAACCTTTATACATTCTCTTAGATTGTTTGTTGGTACTCAAGTGATTTTAGAACTTAACTTGGGTTTCAAAATGCACTCTTTTGTCTGATATTGAAAATCTTCAGGGGATATCACTGGAGTTGTAAGGAGATAGATCATTATTTAATGCATTGTCATTTCCATGGGAGTCCAAGTGATTAGGTTCTATCCTAGGATTTAACAATCTAAAATATCCTGGAAAATGTAACTGATGTCTTGCAGTCTTGGTATATGCATATGTGATTCGAACTTGTGAAGTACAACTCTGTGTTTAATTCTGGTTTCACTGTTAGAAGAGGTTGTTGTTACTGTGCACTGATAAATAGGATGTATGCTAATGTGTGTATGAAATATAGGTATTTGAACTCAACTGTTTCAGTTGCTGTCTGTGAAGAGAATTTGTTCTTTTGTGAAGAGTAAAAGAAATAGTATGAGTTAAGGTCTATTTAAAGGAAACTGGAACGTGATCTTCTTCTGTCTAAGCATGATTGGTGTATTTGAAGAACGTGTAATTAGAGAGTTTTCCATGACAGTTTAACTCCAACCATGTAATGAAATGCATGAGTATTTTGAATTATAGTGTGATCTCTGGAATGTGCTATGTGTTCTAAATGAGATAATTCTGTCCAAAACTGCCTATAAGACTAGGGTAACTATTATGGTATAGCTGGTCCATCTTCATGCTTCCCCATCCCCTTTTCTATTAAGTTAACCTGCATAACTACGTGAATAACCCGAGTCAACTATCTCTAATGGAGCCCATGCTGATGTGTGCCTTCTATCCATGCTGTATGTACATATATCTCCTCCTGTAGTTTAAAAATTCAACTTAATATTTGATTTACTGTTATGAATTGGGTTAAACCATGCTAAGGATAAAATTTGAGAAATATAGGGGGTTTGCCACTCGGTTTGAATTCTTTTTCTGTTGTGTTAGTGTCTTTGGAATATAGGCAGTGTGACATTTATTGCATATTGGAAGTATCCTGAAGTCTCTTTGAGTGGATGAGTGAAGTGTGTGTTAGTTAGTCTTGCATATATTTTATATTATCAGTGTATATCTTTGTTAAGATTATGCATGTGTTGCAAGCACATTTGTTTAAAGTATGTATATGTGTGTATATCTAGAGTATGCTTTAGTTAGTACATTTATGAGGAGATTAGTTGGTCATTATGGATCAAGCTTGAACCCTCCCCGGTGTTAGCCATGCCTGGAATTCATGAAATCCCTTGGAACTTGTGCAATATCGGGAAGACGGGGGCAAAAGCTTTCCAATATTAACCCTCTAAGCATCCTTATGAATGTGAATACGTGAAGTATACTCAAATATACATGGTATATACACAACCCACTGATCTATTTTGAATTTTACATCATATATGTCTTGCTTTATTTAATGGTTACATATATTTCTAATTCTTTATCTTTGTTTTTTTTCGCATGTGCACTTTGGGAGCAAATTGGGGTCTTCGTAAAAGACTTCCGTGGCTACAAGAAGTCTCGTTTTGAGACTTGCCGTGGCTACAAGAAGTCTCGTTTTGAGACTTGACCCGCAGCCCATTTTTATCCGTGTCACTCGTCTTCTTCCGCATTTGGTGATGGGCTAAAGCCCAACGTGATCTCTCTCGTGTCAATCCCTATCCGCAGTATAGAAAAAAAAAAGATTTTGGGCCAAGGCCCATATAGCAGAAACGGATTGCAGCAGCATAAAATGGGCTGGACCCATTTGATTATATTTGTTTCCGCTACTCTATTTTCCGTGTGTATTTGATTGCTTGACTAACATTTTGTCTTATTTTTGTTTTCTTAGCTTAGATGAATCCTAGCGGAATTAGTGGGGATAGCTTAGTGATAATGGGTAGTCAGAATTCGAGTTTGCCTTAGAAATAATGTATTTAAAACAATTTAGAATTTATGATATTTGAATTTAGAATACCTTAAAGAATGACATACTTATTTAAATAACGCATTTAAGGTAGTTAAATTTAGATAACGTACTTATTCTATGACACAATTTAAAACAATGAAGTACTCAACGTATTTAAAACAATTTATGACATTTTAACTTAGAATACTTAAAAAAAAATATAGCATACTTATTCTTTGTTTTGTTTTAAAAAAAAAAAAAAAAAAACAAATTTCTAAACGCATAAGATAAGATTGTCTATAATGCCTCATTCGTTTCATTTGAGACTTAGTTAGTTAATCCCTTTGTTTAATTGTGATGTCCACTTATGTCTTTGTATTCATTAAACTCGGCTAGCATTAGGTATTAAACCCATTGTGTTATCCAATGCAAATCTTTTACTTAATCACTTAAATACTTTTTCTTATATTACCCATAAACTATAAAAATATTATTTTTGTCAAAATGCCTTATATTCTCCATTTTTTTGAAATCTTGATAATATTTACAAACTATTTTCCTAAACATTTAAAATGTTATATTTATATTTTTTTTAGTTTTAATTAAATAACCTAAGTTTGACCGGTTAATCGTAGTTAGCGAATCTTAAAGGATGTCTAACCCCTTCCCTTTAGGATAACCAAGAACCCTTACCTAGAATCACATTAGTTAAGCGGACCATTAACGGAGGTTTAGTTTAGCTTTACCTTAGTTAATATTTAGGTGTCCTAATTCACCATTAAAATAATTAGGTGGCGACTCCTTAAAATAAACAAATAGGAATCACCAATATGTTGTACTCCGATTTGACCCGTTTAAAATGAGGTATAACAATAAGTACTATCACAATCTAATATATACTATATACTGAAAATGTATCAAAGGTGTATTTGTTGAGAAAACAAGATTGTCTAGCTTTAAAATACAATTTTAAAGAAAACTAAAGTGCTCCGTAAAAAGAGACTCCTAATTTATTGGGATACAATGTTTTTAAGATACTTATTATTAGTGGTGCCCCGGTGGGCCATCACCCGGCTACTGGTGGGCTGTCCACCTTGTCCGGCCCAACCCCCTAATAAATCCCACCTAGCCCAGCCTCTTACACCTCTTAGTGGGTCTGGGCCGGGCAGGAGGTGGGCTGGGTTCGGGCTGGCCCGGCCCACTTGACAGGCTTAGGCCCAACATGAATATTCTTTCAAACTGTTAAGTCTAAAAAGGGAAGCTAATATTATGAAGAACCAGCCATGGGTGAGAATGGCACGAAGGCCCAACCATGGGTAAAAATGGCTTTAAGGGGTTTGGTACACCCCTAACTTATCTCCTTTTCCTCCTTTAATTTTAGCATGTCAATTTTCTCTTATTTGAAATGTTGTATTTGTATAAACTCACATTATTATTGGAACCCTTTACATTTTGAATAAGGCATCTTAGGTGAATGGTGCATATGCCGTTTAGTTAGACCTTAGGCCCCAACACGATTTTTAGAAAACCCGGATTAGCATAAACATTTTCCAAAAAGAAATAAAAATGGCTAGGGTAGTAAGGGAAATAAAGCGATCAGTCCCATCGTTTACAAGAAATAATGCGTTGCTATCATCTTTTCCTCAAATTAGGCTAAATTAGATTTTTGTTAGAAACTGAAAAAAAAAAAAAACGCTCCTTTCTAATTAAGTTTCAGTCCTTTTTTCAAAGTCCTATTTTTAGTTCAAGCGAAAAAATGGATTTTTCAGAACTATGTGAATAATATACCCTACAAAACGAGTTCCACCCTTTTATATCAAAATCAGGCCAAGAATGGGTTTTCAGAACTGTATGAATAAAATGTTTTACAAAAAAATGAGTTCTGTCCTTTTAAATTAAAAATCAGACGAAGTTATGGTTTTTTTTAGAGCTGTGTAAATAATATGCTTTGTGAAAATAAGTTCCGTCTTTTAAACCAAAAATCAGACGAATCAAAAAATAGTTTTAGGCATGTATATGTGTAATTCACTTGTACTGAGGTATACACATTTTTTTTTTCTGGAAATAAACTAAAGCAAGCCATAGAGTTTTTGAGGGTTGAGGCCCAATAAAAAAGGTCATATTTTAGGTCCTATTCAACCAATTTTTTAGAAACCAAAAAAAAAAAGAAAAAAAAAAGACAAATAATGTTTTGGACTTAGTCCAGGAACTGAAGAGCAAGTGATTTTTGGGCCAAAACCAAACAAATCTTAATCATTTTATAAAAGAGCGTAGTTTTGGCCTAAGCCCATGACAAATGGTTTTATTATAAGCAATCAGGTTTTAAGATAACATTTCGGGATCATAAATAATAAATTTGATTATATAACCCAAGTTTATTATTATTATTATTATTATTATTATTATTATTATTATTATTATTATTATTATTATTTATTTATTTATATATAAACCCGCATCAACTATTCTTTTTAATAAATAAGTAAAGTCTTAAATAGAGGTGTTCTAAATACCTACTAAATGGACTAACCCGGACCATGTATGAGTCTAAGCATGAACAAATTTCATTTATTCCAAACTTTTAAAAAAACCTTTTATCTTTACGAAAGTAACATTATCCTTATAAGTGAAAGGAACTAATTGTATTCGGATATTATAAATCCGAACTTAGATACCCTATATATAAAGGGAATATATTTAATTCTTTTCAAAAAATGATATGCAAAAGATGACATATTTTTCGGGAAAATAAGCACCAAGTAAACAATTCATGCAAATACTCACACATTGGAATTTGAAGTTCAATCGTATAGCACGGATCCTTAATACTAGGGTGCCTAACACCTTCCCTAGGGGATCACCTGAACCCTTACCTAGAACTTTGGATTAAGAAGAATTTTTCACGGTGTATGAATAAACCCTTCAAAACTGATTTTCCTAATTTCCTAAAAATTAGGTGGCGAATCATTTAAAACAAAGTCCGAAAGAGCACCAACGATTTCGAAGTAACTTTTCCGAGCGCTAGCCCCACCTGCGAAAATGCGAACCGTTACAACGTCTTCGTACACTCTACCCTCCCCGGACCCCACCTTGTGGGATTATACTGGGTATTTTGTTGTTGTATGTAAATATTCCACTGAAACGCATAAAAATGGTGTAGAAAAGCTTTAACTTGAATTTCACTTGGAGTGAAGCTCTTTATCTAATTCTGGCCGAGGCTGAATTTTCATTATGCCCATTGTGAGTAAATTTCATATGGTTATTTCAATATGCTGATTACATTATTACAAAAATCGCAGGACGAAGTGATAACAGATCTCCAAGAAACAATGGATGCCATTGTTCATGCTGCGGATTTGCCATTGTCAATTCTTATTGTTGGGGTGGAAGAAGCTGATTACAAGGAAATGGAGTTGTGTATTTACGCTTTATCCACATGCAACATTGGTATCAAATCATCTAGTGGCGTAAAGACAATTCCTATTTTGTATGTCCACAGATTTTAGATGCTGATAAACAGAGGCTTGAATCAACAGGTGGACGTGTTGCAGCGCGTGGCATAGTCCAATTTGTTCCCTACCGGGATATACAAAGTGCATTATTTTAACGCTTAACACGAGCTATCTCTTATTGAGAGGATAGATCAAATGTCTTTCTCTAAGAGCGACACTAGTATGAGTAGGCTTTCTCTGTGTGCGACCCGATTCCTTTGAATTGATTTGTAGGTGGAGACTCAGTCCTTCAGTCACTTTTAGCAGAATTACCTTCCCAGTTTTTGGAATACATCCGGCTCAAAAGGATCCAGCCAACTTGATGATCATACAAGAATTGTACATACAAATGTTGACTCATGTATTGCCCTGTTAAAATCATCATTTTCAAGTTTGTTTCCCAATGCTGTCAAAAGTTTTGCTTTTCGATGTCTGGTTACATCTTTTACTTCATATTTCCCAGAAGCTTGTACTTATTATAACTCTTCATAATCATGTTATTTATTTTGTTGATAAAAATTCAACGAAGCTCATTATCTTTGTACTGATTGAGTAAATGTAATTAGTCACGACGAGAGGATGTAGCAATACCTCCCTTTTGTGAGTATCTTTAGATTACTTTGCCATCTCATCCCAACTAGTTAAGAAGCTTGCCACTCGAACATGCTGGGTTTAGATCATAAAAGTGGTTGTCTAAATTGGTGAGACAAATAGAAGCCTTATACAACTTGTGTGAGTTGTGAGAGACACAAAATGAGTTTCTCGCTTAGAAAAATCTTCAAGAGATTGTAAGAGGAGCCAGGTTAGTCTGGTTTTTTCTAGTAACACATTGTCAGTCTGCTTTGTCAAGTCTAAGCAAAGATAGTCATTACGTTGACAAAGTCAAATGTCCTATTTTAGCTTGTCTTATTCTCAAATGCAAAATCAAATAGTTGGACCTTGCATTTCAGTTCGATTAAAAAATTTCTCTCTTTTTTATTCCCTTTTAAAGGTTTTTGCCTGACATTTTGTATACTCTCCCTTTCTCTGGACTCTGATTTCCTTGCTATAAATGGATTTGTTAAAAGGTTCGCCGGTTAAAACTTCTACCTTCAATTTTGGTGTTCATTAATTCACTTTAATTTTATAGTCTTATCATGATCATCTCTTTCTTAGAAATTTTTCTAAAAAGTGAAAAATATTGAACATTATTAATCAATTTAATAAGATAACCAAATTGCACATGCAGGGACAATGTTTGAGTAGAATTTTCATTTTCAAAATAAAACAAGAAAATATTTTTTTTTCCAAAAAAGGGGTATATTAAGTTTTGTTCCACGGGTGGTTGATGACTTGATGGTGACCATAAAGAACAAAAATCAAATAAGTTGATTTCTTTGTGTGTGCTGACCAAGTCCTCCACCTTTTTTCTTGCTTCCTAGCTGTACAAGTATTGACTTGACCTGTAACATCAATAATCGAGCTATCACTGGTTTACTGCTACACTCAATTTTCATTCTTTGCCCTAAATTTTCTATTTAAATCATCCAGAGCATTCCCTCCCCCACACCCCCATACCCAACCCAAAAAGAAGAAAATGTGTTGTGATCGGCTAGGTATATTTGAAATATGAGGATAAACATCTAACGAATACATTTCTAAATAATCATATAGATTTTGTAATTTATAATATTACAAGGAGAATGAGACATATAGAGGAATTTGTGCAACATGCAATTTGAATAAAAGTAAATGATGATGCAAAAATTTATGGTATTCTATTTTTCGATATGTGTAAAATAAAGGTCTCTGAAAAGATTTAGGATAAAAATATAGAACGAATTGTAACGGACCACCAAACAACTAGTGGCATAATACTATGCAAGCAACCAGGGGCGGAGCAAAGTGTAATCGAGAGTGTTCATCCGAACCCCCTCGGCAGAAAATTACAGTGTATATTGAAGGTTAAAATTATTTTTTTATGTATATATGATAGGTGTTGAACCCCCTTGGCTTCTTCGTATGTTTACTTCTTCATATTTTTTAACCTCCTTACAGAAAATCCTGGCTCCGTCACTGCAAGCAACACTTAAATTTAGTTCTTCGTCCATCTTAAAGAAAGAAAAAGTAGTAGTAGTATATATTTAAAGAAGAAAGCAGGGAAAAATGGGTCTCAATTTTGTCTACCAAAAAATGGGTCTGAATTTTATCTACCAAAAGGAGCTTCTGAAGTAACTTTTATTTTATTTTTTGTAAACTCTATGAAGTTTTATTTTATATCCATTGTGGGACATCCTCCGTTCTCGACTAGGACTCAAGTTTGTAGTCCACTCCATTGAAAGATAATTTAAAAAAATGAGCAATAACGACAAATTATTATGACCCACAAATATTCTAACTTCTACCCTCATCCTAGATACTAGTTCACGTAAGTCTACAAAGCTACACAATTGTAAACCCTAGCATTTTCTTCTCCTTTTTTATGCATTCTTCAGTTAATCTCTTGGTTTTCAACTTCTTCATGTGTTTTCCTTTCAGTAGTTAACACAAAGTTAAAGAGCTACTAATTGATTAGCTATACTGTGAATGAATGATCATATATAGTTCTTATTCTTGAAATAATTGAAAGAAAGAAAAAAGGCAGCAAAAGTGGATCGAATTAGACATGGGAAGAGGCCATATGAATTATCGGAGAAAGAAGAAAATCATATTACTAATCAACAAGACATATGTCCCAATATGTACTCAGCAGCTCGATCTCAACATGACATGTCTACTATGGTTGGTGTCCTCTCTCAGGTTATTGGGAACACCACTGCTGGAAACACCATTAATAATACCAATTCTTCTTCAGCTTCCTCTGTGCATAATACGCCATTAACCCTAAGTCAGTCTATGCAAAGCCAACCTCAGCCCAATCAACAACAAGGTATATATTATATATAAAGAATGTATATTTGCAACTTTTGATGATCCTCATCATGATCAACCAAATTTAATTAGGGTTTTCCTGAATATGACTAATTAATTATAAGATGGATTTAAGTGATACATGCTATTAGTGTAATGATTTTTACATGTTCTTACTTTTAGATTACCATATCAAGCTTGATACACGAAGAGTTAGGTTAATTTATTTGATGGTTTAAGATATCAATACACTGTCAGAGATATCTTATTATCTGATCCTTCTTAGCTTGTGCTTGAGATCATTATTAGTACTCCCCTATCCCAATCTATGTGTCATGCTTTTTTTTTAATCCCAGAAAGCATGGTATACTTTTTTATTTAGGAACATTTTAATTTTAAACTTTTTACTTTATTCTGAATAGGATGATTTGTCATACAAATATATATGACTTGTTTTAAATCATAAATTTCAAAAGCCTTTCTTTCTTAATTTCCGTGCATAATCAAACACCATCACATATAAATTGGGACGAAAGGAATGACTTCTTCAAGTGGAAGCTTATCACTTCTGGGATTCCAAAAGCAAAATAACCTAATTAAGCATCTTCTTCAAAAAGTTACCACTTATGGTATTGTTGCTTTTGCTTATAATCAAAAGATCTCCGTCCACCTTCCATAAATGGACATATAAACTGACGTGTTTCTTGTCGTATATTAAACCATTTGTTGTTATACGTGTATTCATGTGTGAAGGGAATCAAAGAAGAAGACACTACAGAGGTGTGAGGCAAAGACCTTGGGGTAAGTGGGCGGCCGAAATCCGTGACCCTAAAAAAGCGGCTAGAGTGTGGCTTGGGACTTTTCACACTGATGTGGATGCTGCTATTGCATATGATGAAGCTGCTCTTAAATTTAAGGGAAATAAAGCTAAGCTTAATTTCCCAGAAAGGGTTGAATGCAAAACTGAATTTGGGACATACATTACTACTGATCATCATCATCAAGAACAATTTCCAGCTGCTAGCTCCAATAATTATCTCCCAGCTTCTTTGGGGACTTTCTCTCAGTTAGAACTTGATGTTCACCACAACGCCCAGTTACTTCGCAGTAGCGGTAATAATAATGCTGATTTGAACTTTGGAGTCTCACCAAGAGTTGATCAACCTTCAGGTAAAGTAGACGATCCTAAATTTAGACATTGTAGGGTTTAAAGTTTAGTCAAATTAACTCTAAAAAAATGAAACATATCACATAAGTTGGGACGGAAGTACTATTTTTTTTATATATTTAACTTTGCCTTCGACATGCTCCCTCGCGTGGGGCCTAACTCTTTTTTCATGGGTCGAGCAAGTGAAAACTACTTTTGGTAATGGTTGGGGTGCAAAAATGAAAAATAGTCACTTTTTGGATCGTTCATTAATATTTAATCACTATCTTAAAACTAATGAACATTTAACCACTCTTTAAAAAAAAAAAAAGATGTTTGGACAAAATACTCCTACCAAAACAACGAAAAAACTCAAGAAATTTCTACTAGAGTTTGAGCATTTATCAATTTAAACTCCAGACTTGTCGTGGAGTTATTTGAAGTGCTGCATTGTTTGAGGTTTAGGACACTCTCCAAGGGTTCCATTTGTAAAAATTGAAAATCCTAAAAGGTGTCATGGAGTTCGAAGTTATACCATGAATAAAATATATTTTTTACATTATTTACCTATTTCAAACTTCATGAAAAATTTCTAGTGTTGCAGGAATTTTTTCTGAAGTTTGAATTGCAATTGAAAATCCAAGAATTCTTCAAATTAATCCCACCACATTTTACTACAGTTTCACTTGTCATAGCTTCGAACTCTAGCATTATGTGTTGAAGTTGTTTTGTATTTTAGTTAGGAGTAGTTTGTCCAAATATATTTTTTTACCTTAAAAAAGGCTATTTCTCAATTACATTTTAAATAGTAACAGACCATCCAACCTAATTTTTACGATTAGCATCTAGGATCTCTGTCTGCTTTAATACAATGTTGAAATGTGTGATCGTCTCATCTAAAAACTTAAGCCGTTAGAGAGATCAACACATTTTTATTTCTACTTAGTTGTCTTCAACAATATCTAATTTTATCTATACCTATTTTCGCACACATATATAGGGTTCGTCTCTAAAGCACTGAATTTTGCCAAACCTACTTTCATTTCGGAATCATCATCAATCACATCTTTGGTACAACAAGCGCCAAGTTATCACAAAGAAGATGAAAACATTCCGAGATTTTCACCCTATTTTGGTACTTCTTCAAGCTCAGGGCCTATTGAAAGTAGTTTGGAGGAGTTTGACGATCCAAAGTAAATATTCTTTCGACAACATGAAGGTAATTTCTTGAGGATGTCTGTTATTATAAGTTTTTCTTAATTCCAAGTTTTTGGTTTTAAAAGTGGCTTTTCTTTCTCGTTTGTCTTGCAATTAATAGCACTACTTGGTTCGATTAATAAATTCAGTTGGTTAGACAGGAACTATAGTCATTTACCTATGAAAAATAAATTAATATCATGTGGTTAAATGTCCTTAACTCTTTAGTTCAAGACCTACAATGGTCACAATTTATCTAGTGTTATGTAAGTCCGAATATTGATAGCTCCTATTTGTTGCAATTTTCCAATTTTCTCTTCTGTCCTCTTAACTAGGAGTATAAAAATGATTTATCTCCGCCAATATAACTTTACCTAACAGATAATTAATAACAATATTCCAATCGATCTTTATCTAACCTTGGGAACCTTTGTGCAAGTGCAAGTATATCACTTAATGAAAGTCAATATTGCATATAGTAATTCAATTGGATGGTATACACATTTGACCGCATAACTGCATAAACTACTAGAAGCATTATATATAGCTTGTGGAAGAGTACTGTATCGTCTCCATTATTCGTAGCTAAAGCTTGATTCCTTGTAATTTGTGAACATATGTATATATACGACTACGAGTACTGTTCCTTCGTTTCCTTTCATGTGAACATCAAGATTTATAAGCACTCATAAAAAAGCCCAGGACGTTGTTGCCTATAATTTTTTTTTTTTTTATAAGTTTATAGAAATTAAATCTAGTACAACTTTTGACAAAATCATGCTGACATACATACCATTTAATATAATGAAGTTACATCTATTAACCCTCCCAAACCTATATATATTTATTGGCAGGAACTAAAATCTCAAGATCATCATGATTCTTGATTTGTTTATGATGTTCTCGAAGAATTTTGCCTTGCAGTTATGTATTATCCTCATGCTAAACGATCGAGTAAACAGCAACGAAGACATACTGAATAATGAAAGTGTGTTCTCTCTAATAACTTAAGCTTTAAAAGAGATAGGTCTCATACTTCAACATGATATTAGTTATTGCCACCTATAATCAAAAATAATTTCCATGTGCTTGTATCATAAATTAAAAAAGAAATCAAGCCCACACGTGACACACTTCAACAATTAAATAGCTTGAGTCACTGCAGAAGTATGGTCATTGCTGGAGATTGGAGAGTGATCAGAAGTAGTAGGAAATCAATGAGCTATGTCTAAAATGTTAATACGAAATAGGCCAAGCCGTTAATTAGCCTCAAACGGTGACACCAAGTATCCCATTTTGCTAGGTTCTTCATCGAGGAGAGTACCCGTCGATCACTAAAACTATAGCATAGTACACACCTCATCAGTCATCGTATATGCACATATTTATCTATTTGCTTTTGTCAAGAAGATGTGGTTTTCTTTTTATACTTCCTCTGTTTCAATTTATGTGAATCTTTTTCCTTTTTAGTTCATATCAAAATGAATGACCTCTTTCCTAATTTGGAAACAAATTCACTTTATGAATGATTTACAACCACACAAATATTCAACACTTATTTTGAACCACAAGTTTCAAAAGTCTTCCTTTTTTCTTAAATGTCGTGCCCAGTTAAATGGGTTCACATAAATTAAAACGGAGGGAGTATAATAGAGGATATATATAGTTCGAGCTCACCTTTAATTTGGCACTTCCAAGGTTTGATGTGGCTAATGATCTAATGCGCAAATCGCCTTTAATTGTAGCATGTAAACGTGCATCATCAAAAGCTAGCTTTATCAGAGAAAACGTTGTATCCATGTTACTAGCTATTTCCATCGTCCGAATTTATGTGGTAGTGTTTATTGAGCTCGGATTTAACAAAGAAGTAATTTTAATTTTTTTTTTTATATATGGTCTAACAAGCCATAGATATTTAAATCATTTTATTAAGGATAAAATGAAAAGTTTTAAGTTAATTTTTGAATAAAGAAGTATAACAATCTTTTTGAAACAAAGTGAAAAAGAAAAATATGAGACATAAATTAGGATTGGAGGAATATATTTTAGTGCAAAAGCTAAACTAGAATGAGTAGGGCTTGTGCCTTTGCTTGCTTGTAATTTATAGTTTTGGACATCAAATCTCCAAATTAAGCATTGACAGAGAGCAAATGTGAAACGAATTGATTCTAGTCTAGAGCTAATATAAATCTAGAGTCATGGAATTCGGCTTTTATTGACGATGTCAACTTGCAAAAATACAAACACACCTGCCTCATATTGGAAGAAAGTTATCATCTATTCACCACTGGGCAAATCACGTACCCAAGTTTAGGGTTGACCCTTCATGAATCTTTGACTTTCCTCTTTCCTTTTTCTTAACATTGTGGGCGATCACTTCTTTCTTTGACTTTCTCATAATTTACAACTCTACATGTAAAAAGATCTACATGCATTTCTTGACAAGACACACTATTAGCTCACGCTAATCTAATGAATAAACTATTTAATTAACACATATTTTTTACCTTGATATATCACATACTTAACCATGAAAAACTAATATAGTAATATCAATATCAGCCCCAAGTTGCGAGTAAATTATAAATACTCCTACGTAATATTCTTAAAACTGGCATTTTAAAGCCTCAAATTCCAGATCCCATATAGTATATGGTCCCAAAGGCCAAAGCTCGATTAAACAGTGTCGAAAAACAAACAAAACGGAAAATGTGAATAATAACATCTTATCATTTCATTACTCCGCTCCTCACGTGTCAAACTTTACGGCTTTTCCATCAACCAACGTTGATCATTTTTGTGACAAACGAACGAACTTGATGAAAGTCAAAAGCGGCCAAATTGTTTTGGAGTTTTTGAAAATTTTAAAAAGAAAAACTAAGTTTGAAATTCTTTGAATTTTGTTTAATAACAAAAACAGATCAGACGTACACTTGTTACAAAAAGGAAAAAACAGGACTTTAGAGTTTACAATCTCAGTTCTCAGGTTTTACAAATTTAAAACGAATGCCATTTTTTTGGTAGTATTATTCCCGCCAGACAGCTAGAAGTAACTTTTAAGGGTGTGACGCATTCATTAAGTAGGCGTTTGGCCATAGAAACCAAAAAAAAAAAAAATTGAAATTTTTGAAGTTTGAGTTGAAGTTGTGATTGGTCATAGTTTTTGTAAATAATATTTGGTTATTGAAATGTATTTTTTCTAAAAAATATGAAATATAATTTCTACCCTCAATTTCTAAAACTAGCAAAACCATCCAAAGCAATTAATAAATATAACCACTGCGAAAAATTTTGCAACTATACTCGAAATCAGTTATGGAGTGCTCAAGACTGATGGTTTCTTTCTATCAAAAGGTTGCAACAGGAAAGCTTACTTGTATACACAGAAAATATAGCATCTCTAAGTATTGCTTTATTGCCAAAATTCTCACATGCTTTTTTCTTTTAAAGCTTTTTAGCACATGATGTTCAATGTTTGTTGGAGAGGAGAGCAACTAAGCAACATAAGTTGCCCTTGACTAGTGAAAAAAGTTGTATGAATTTTTGGGGTAAAAATTGAGCAACATAAAAAAATTTGGGTTAAAAATTGAAAATAGAAAAATAAAAGTAAAGGTCCAAAACAGAAAATGAAAAAAGTGAAAAACAAGATTTTGATTGTTTTTCACATAGAAGTTGTATTTGAAATTTTATGGCCAAACACCACAAAGTGAAAAAAGTTTTTTTTTTTTTTTTAATTCCGGAAAAAAGTGAAAAATTCTCATGTCCAAACAGGTCCTTAAAGGAAAAGGTGCAAATATACTTTCCAACTAGATATATCCCTCGTTAAAAAAGTGATGCATATATACCCCCGTCGTTATACTAATGGTGTAATATACCCTTTTTACCTATAGATTTTTTTTTTAAATCGC
Source organism: Lycium barbarum (assembly GCF_019175385.1). NCBI lineage: Eukaryota > Viridiplantae > Streptophyta > Magnoliopsida > Solanales > Solanaceae > Lycium > Lycium barbarum. The sequence continues at coordinate 156,840,664 of NC_083337.1, read as the reverse complement.
TTAGCTTGTTTTTTTATTAAAAAATGTCACCTAGCTTTAAAAAAGTAAAGTCTTACCATTTTTTTAATAGACTTATTTTTTTAAAGTCACGCAAAAAGATTAAAAAAAAATATATGACATAATGAATAAAATAAATTCGAATGCATCCGTATCAGACAGACAATTGACATAATGACCAAAAAATTCCTTTCGTTCCCCATTCCATTTGTTTGACACTATTTCCTTTCCGAAAAGAAGAGTTCATTTCAATATCTTCTTAACGAAAAGGCTTTCATAATGTCATAGCAGTTTAAGACCACAAATTTCAAAATGTAATAGCCCCACAAATATTATTGAATACTCAAGAAGATCATAGTTTTAAAAAGCTTCCTTTCTTTATTAAACTTGGTATCAAGTGAAGAATGACAAACAAAATGGAACGGAGGGAGTATTGAAGTTGTGCCTGTGGAGAAGTTCCCACTTCCCAGCCTGAAGAAAATTATACAGGACAGCCGAATTACACACAATTTATTTCATTTCGTAAGACATGGAGATTGCAATTTGCATTCCAAATTTTTGATTTCACGCTACTCTTCCGTCAAATTGCGGGAACCAAACGCATGAAGCAAAATCAGAGTTATGCTAACTACACCAATGATAAATTAAAATGCTTCACTCCCACGGGCCATAATTACCAAAACTAAGGCTCGAATACACATGTAACATTGCAGGAAACATATACGGTCCGTAAAAGTTATTCGTATTTCACCATCTTCTCAGCATGACTTTCTGATTTTGCTTATCTTTAAATATGCCCAAGAAATACGGCCAATATTTTGTCATAAAGGCCAATTTCTGCACTTCAACAGTTGTCAACCCAAAATTTCTCTATTACCTGAAAAACACTAAAAACACATTAAATTTTCACTGACTTGCTTAAAAATAAGTAAAATGTCACGACCCGACTAGGGGGCCGCGACGAGCACCCGGTGCTAGCCCACCTGGGCACCCTCTTAGCTTACTCTTAAACTTACAACTAGGCGAGCCATACAATTGGACATACATTTCATTTTTATAATCATCAAACTAGTCAAAATGGACGACAACACATTTATATCATCACAGGCATTTACGCCGCATCAATGTACATGGGCCCACATGGCCGACAAAATGATATACAAAAACATAGGCCGACAAGGCCAGACATAGCTAATCATATACACGTGACTACGAGCCTCTAAGAATAGTATGACACATCACGTGAGCGGGACAGGACCCCGTTATGCCCATAATTATGTACACAAAAGAATAAGTACCCAAAAGATACAGCTCCGAAGGAAATGGAGCTCTCTATACAATCTCAGAATAAGCAGCTATAGATCAAGTCTGTCTCCCTGTGCACCTGCGGGCATGACGCAGGGTCCACAAACAAAAGGACGTCAGTACGAAGAATGTACTGAGTATGTAAAGCATGATCAACATCGATATATAAGCATAAGGAATCAATATATGAAAATAGCATAGGAGGGGAGACAATAATATCATCGTCACAACACTTACTTGCCTTTTGTAGGAACTTTCCATTCCCATACGTGTTCGTATACATACATTATCGACTGTATTCCGTAATAGTACTCGTACCATATTTGTGCTCATATTCGTATTCATGTCCTTATTCATATTCATGTACATAGTCTTATCACATTCATATTCATATTATATACATAGTCATATCGTATACATAACATTACATAGCATACCCGACCTCGTAGGATCGGTGTTTCATACATACTTGGCCAACCAAGGCTCAAGGGTTCTCATACCTGGCCCTACCAAGGCTTCAGGGTTATCCGTACCATCTGCAGAGGTGTGCGCGCATTTCATAATCGTATACATACTCTATACATATATTTACTCTACCCGACACTATAGGCTCGGGGGTTTCAGTATAGCCCTTCATAGGCACACATACATACAATAGCCCGTAGGCACCTTTAACATCATTATTATTATTATCATCATTACTATCATCGTCATTATCGTTACTTCTATGTCATAGCCTTACTCGTCGCATGAGGTGCGTAGTACGTTCGTAGTACATATCAAGGATAGTGAGCTTATGAGCTCGGAATATCAATCATTTGAAGTCAACATACTCATATAGAGGAATTAGGAGTTTGGCCAAAGAACCATGCCTTATGAAAGAAGGGTAGCCTTACATACCTTTTCGTCGAACTAGTTTACTCTTGCACGTTTCCTTCCAATGCTAGCGTTTATACCTTCATTAATATTATAACAATGGCCATTAGTCATTCACATTATCAACATTATCTAGATTCCTCACTTTGCCCCTAATTCACCCATAATCATGGTCATAGCACCCAACTTCATCCATTCGTCTAAAGTGTCTAGTTCATGACCTTAGTACCATTTATAATATATTCATATCACAACACAACAACATTCATGATTCAATTCAAACTATTCCTCAAAATGTCACTATTCATCATTCATGACCTAGTTGACCATATTTTCTACAATCCATGTATTTTAATTCTCCAATACCTTAAACATCATGTAAATATCATGAATCTTACCTTAGAAGTTGTTGGGACAAGCTTTGGTTGATAATACTCCTCTTTGAGCAAAACCCTAGTTTTTTTCCATTTGGATTTCTTGACTTGGATGATCCTTGATGACTTCCTTATCCTTGATTCACTTGTCTTAATGTTATTGATGGCTTATAATCCTTGAAAACTCATGTAATAAATGTAGAGAGAAGTTTTAGAGAGAAGTAGTTCAATGTGAAAATGAAATAAAACAAGTGTTGGTCCCTTTATTTAATGACTTGTAAAAATCTGTGCTGAGTGAACAGTGGTCGTCCATCGTGGTTTACGACCCGTATTCCACTATACAGCTCGTCCTCCATGGGCGTATTTAACCATTTCCAGAACCAGAAACTTTGGTTGCATGCATGGTGATTTACGACCATGGTTTACGGGCCGTAAATCACTTTACGGCCCGTCCTCCAGGTCGTATTTTACCTTTTCTCGGCTGGCAGAAAGTTGAACCTTTTGCATGGCATTTTACGACTGCCAGTTTACGGACCGTATATCGATTTACGGTCTGTATTATGCACTTTACGACCACTGGGCAGTTGCAATTCTGCAACTTCCCATATTTCTTAGACTTCTCATTTGAATCACCCACGTCCATGCACATGCATCACTCACCTTATATCTCATCTTAACTTGGCCAACTCTCTCATCTCACATCGGATACCTTCGAAATCTCGCCTAAGGTCATCAAACGTCGTTTCTTGCTCATAGACATCATGCACTCATATTCATCACTAATTCGTCCACTTGCGTATCAACGAAAAATTTTCGAAGGTGTAACATAAAACTTCTGGTAAAAAGGCCTTGGATGTGCCATAATTTCCCGGCACATCACAAGGGTTTTGTGATATCCATATCAATTAGAACTCTAGCATAAGATACCCTAGCCCCAATGGTCGTACAGTCATCAGCATACACCGGAGTCCCTAAACCATTACTGATTTTCCCCAAAGCTTTCTTTCCCAACATATCAAAAGAAGATTAGGAAATCTTACCGATATCGGCACTGTTCTGAGAATTTCATTTGCAAGTGTGAAATTATGTGCCCATGCTTTCACAATTACTGGCCTGTTGTTAATTGTCCCTGGTTCTGTTTCTATCCTCCGTGTTATGAAATCAGATGAGAAAATAGTCGTCATTGTGGTAGAAGACTAGTGGTTTTTGCTCGTACTGCCCATAACATGCCAGATGTCGTTCCACCGCCCCTATTGTTGGGGAATTACCTACCATATATAGGATTAGAGAAAATTGCCATTTCTCGAACTCCTCTTCCACGTCCTCTTTCTCCGGTGCCACCACCGCCTCACCTTCTTAGATATAAGAGCATAAGAGGTTAGACTCATTCTTTTACCTGCTAGTTTGTTACCTGCAACTACATTTGCCCATGTCTGAGGTTCAGCTTCTGCTATTGATTCTGGCATTTCATTTCCTGTTACCACCACCTCTGGTTGTGGATTACTTGGGTTATCTGTCAATTTGGGGCTTTGTTACCCATTAGGGTTTCCCGGCGGCGTTTTCTCACCTGCTCTTGGTGTTGCACACTTCTCCTGCACCGGCATTTCTTTACCTGTATCCATAGCTTCCTCTAATTCCTTGTTACTTCAACCATCATCTCTATCTGGGTCGATTCACCATTATTCGCCTCCATTTGTTTGTGATTTGCTTTTTCGGACTGAGTTCGGATCTCATCTAGTCGTTTAGTGTTCACTGGTGTTCTGTTTACTTGCGATTGTTTGCGAGTTCGGCTTTTCCCCATTTTCTCAGGCCATCTGTGCACGTTAACAGTCGCTTGCTATCGTGCACTGAGAAGGCCATTCTTTACAAAGGATATCCTCCAAATCTAGCTTTTAGAGACAAACTAGTGTAGTGATAGGTTGACAGAACTTGGGTATCAATCATACTGGTTGTTGTTCATGTGATATCAATAGCAGTTGCTGCTTTATCTGATATCTTCCATTTATTTTTGATTTTCTATGGCTAGCTTTAGAAATATGGTTTAGTGGAAAATGTCAAATTATCAGGCTCACACCAGAGTTCGTTTTAGAACGTTATTGACTGTCGTTCAATAGAAGATATCACAAGTTCTTTTAATAAGAGTATCTAACTCCTTATAAGTAGCTCTTTTTTCTTTTCAGCTACCAACGTGGTACTTTGTTCGCACATTCAACAATCTCCCCCTTGAACTAGGTTCCACATGACTCATTACGGGTCAGAGATTCAACGTGACAAAGTGTCACTCACATCGTCAGAGTATTTACGGTCATTGAAGCCCAAAGGCTGTGTATGCGTCTTCAAAGCTATGGGTAAAGGTTGTAAACCGACTCATAGACGGGCAAAGGCACTAAGCCTCCATTGGCTCTGATACCAGTTGTTGGGCTTAACAGTTCAAAGATACACTTAACATGATGTGATACTGTCCGCTTTGGGCCAAGCCCGCACGGTTTTCCCCCAAAAGGCCTTACATCATTAAGAGTATGCAACTCCTTATAAGTAATTTTTTTTTCTTTCCAGCTACCAATGTGGTACTTTGTTCGCACATCTAACAGTGGAACAGTGGATACCTAAAATTTAGCCATGAACTTTCCCGATTCACCTGGACTCGCAGTAGAGAAGTAATTAGAGAAGCATGTAAAGCTAAGCGTTTCAACTTCCATTTTCTTCACTCTGCTTTGTCATCTTTACAGGCTGTTGGATAATAAGTTTCCTTTCCTACCTGATGAGTACATGTCATGTGCCTAGCAGTTAATTTATTTGTTCCATCATTTACTTTCTATGGGAAAATGATTAGACCATTTTAATTTTTCAAGCAATATTAAAGGATACGGACATATATAATCATGGCTCACGATTAATACATAAAGTCTGCATTACTTATGCAGATGCTTAAACTGGAGGAGCATGACTTTCTTGGAGAGGCTAGTTGCACATTATCTGAGGTTGCGGATCACTTGTCAATCCAATATTTATTTTTGAAATTATAGCGTCACCGTAGTTTTCTTACTTATGGTGTAAGAGACAAGGGCATGACTCGATATTGAAGCTGTAATTTGTATGTGAGCTGAAGTGCTAAGAGAAGACACATGTCACATTTAAGGCTCTATGCTTTGTGTAACTCGGTTATGCATATCCCACCACTGGTTGTCGTGTGTGTCGGCTGGTAGTTAAAACATTGTGGATTTGCTTGACAATCATACTATTCTGCTTGATTATCCAGATGTTACCAGCAAGATAATAGCCACATTTGATGCCTGCTTGAAACCTGTTTGTTGTATTTCTCCTTTTTAAGTTCTTGCATGCATCTATTTTTTTCCAACCAATGATTTCATAATCAATATAGTTCTATGTATGAAGTGACCTTTTTCTTATTAATCCAATGATTATTGAATTTCCTTGTAGATTGTCACAAAGTCAAATGGTTCCCTGACCTTAGACCTTTTGCGTGGAGAACAATCTTCTGGTCCAACGCATGCACAAAAATATGGTAACCTTACTGTTTGTGATGAAGAAAGTGTTGCCTCAAAGACTACTGTAGATTTGAAATTGAGATGTTCAGAGTTGGTGTCCAAGGATTTTTTTCTCAAAAAGTGAAAGAACTCATCAAATTAGTTTTATCTTTTATCATTTTGAATTGTGTAATGGATATAAGATAACTATCTCATTGATTGTGGCAGGATCCATTTTTGGTGATATCTAAAACTATAGAGAGAGGAACGGTGGTTCCAATTTGCAAAATACAGAAGTTATAAAAGATGATCATAGTCCAATTTGGAAACCAGTTTCCATAAGGATTCAACAAGTTGGAAGTAAGGTATAAAAGAAATGTTCCTCCATGTGCTTCCTAAAAAGTATTTCTGAGACCCTCCCCAAAAAAATGTAAATCTTGGAAGGGACCAAACAGGAAACCTTGCGAGACATATGTTGCTATGAGCTAGAGTGCCACTTTCTATGGGACTATATACTATTCCATGTGAATCAGATGTTGGTATGAGCAAGTGTGAAATTGTTAGAATTTTATGAATTTTGAATTTGGTGAAAAAGAAATTATTCTCATGTAGTCATTAGCCATATTTTTTGTGGGTTTCTAACTCACTGGTAGATATATGGATTTTAAGTGTAGCTAATTATCTTTTACACATCGATGAGTTGAGGGATGACCATACAATTTGTATTACTAAAAGTGTTGCACTTGACTGGTTCGATTGCAAATCTTTTCATACTAGCTGCTGTGGGACAAAATTTGCAAACTAAGGTAAAAATCTCTGTTGGCAGGAAAAGATACTTCTACATCAAACTTTCTGCGTTTGGTCATCGAGGTCACAAATTTTACCAGGTCCTAAAGAGCCAGCTTTTTGCGGAAAGCTTTTTTGAGAAAATCCAGCATACATTCCTCGATTAGTTGGCAGGGGGCTATGAACTTAACTTCATGGTGGCCATCGACTTTACTGGTATGTATTGGTCTTTATATATGTTTTGTACTCTTTCTCCTTCATGATATCATGTTTGAGCAAGGTTGCTTCTATTTCTGGAGAGGTATTGCAGTTCTACGTTAAGGACCGACGTTACCCTGCTTGGGGTTTCGGAGTGCAGCCCATTGATGGCCCTGTTTCTCATTACTTCAATCTAAATGGCAGCAGTGACTACTGTGAGGTATATCCAAAAGAGCATTAAATGTGATTTTGTTACTATATCTTAATGTTGCGACCTCCATAATTTCTGCTTTTCGTTTTATTTTATTAATCAGGATTTTCTTATTCTAGGTGGGATGAATCCAGGGTATCATGACAGCATACATGAATGCCCTTTTTAATGTTTCGCTTGCAGGACCAACTATATTTGGACCAGTAGTTACGTCAGCTGCCAATATAGCAAATTAGTCTTTGATGAAGGGCGAGCGGAAATACTTCGTTTTGTTAATAATCACGGTACATCTCACTTTGTAAACATAGACCATCTCTTTTTCAATTTGTGATGACCACCGTACTTTCACCTTATTTACTGATGGTCGTGGTTTTTAGGTCAAGTAAAATGCTACCCATTATGTGCTAGCATGTTGGCTTTCTTTGATTAGAGTTCTAGCCAGTTGATCTCTTTTCAAACATGTGATCTTTTTTGGCTTTTAAGTGGGAGTTGTGCTTTCTATTCAACGAATGAGCAAAGTTTGAACCTTGATTGGTAGCATGAACCTGAGTTACCATCAAGCCTTGCAGTTAAGCTAGGCAAATGGTACTGATATGTAGACATATAATTATTTATATACATGTAAATATTCCACTGTTGTTTTGGCGATGGACGCACTGATGCGTCACATTCAAGGAGAGGTGTCGTGGTTCATGTTATTTGCAGATGACATTATGCTTATTGACGAGACGCGAAGCGGTGTTAATGCAAGGCTGGAAGTTTTGAGATAGACCTTGTTGTCGAAAGGTTTCAAGTTGAGCAGGACTAAGATCGAGTACTTGGAGAGCAAGTTCAGTGATGTGATACTAGTAGAGGATGAGGACGTGCGACTTGACACTAAGGTCATTCCCAAGAAAGAAAGTTTCAAGTACCTGGGGCCGATCATCCGAGGGAATAGTGAGATTGATGACGATGTCAGACATCATATTAGAGCGAGATGGATGAAATGAAAGCTCATGTCTAGAAGATGAAGGTAGCAGAGATACAGATATTGAGATGGATGTGCGGGCATACCAGGAGAGATATGATTCGGAATTAAGTGATTCGTGACAAGATGGGTGTGGCCGCTGTGGTGAATAAGATGCGGAAAGAAAGGTTGAGATGGTTTAACCATGGGCAACGGAGATGCGTTGATGCGCCAGTGAGGTGTGAGAGGCTGGCGGTGGCGGGCCTGAGGAGATGGAGGGGTAGGCTGAAGAAGTCCTGGGGAGAGATGATTTGGCAGGATATTGTGCAGCTTTAGCTTACCGAGAACCTGACCCTTGATAGGAGGGTGTGGAAGTCGAGTATCATGGTAGAGGGTAGAGGGCTAGTAGTGGGCCGTGAGGATTTCTTTTCCGTAATAGAAGTATTACTATCTTTGCCCATTCTCTTATTTTTTTAAACTCTAATATAGCTTGATTGTTTCTTTCCTTATTGAAAAAAAGGCTTGATTGTTTCTTTCTTTCTTTGTTAACTTCATTTATCTTATTATATGTTGCTATTACTGCCTATTATTATTGTTGTCTTGGCACCTTCTCTTGAGCCGAGGGTCTATCGGAAGCAGCCTATCTACCTCCCAAGGTAGGGGTAAGGTCTGCATACACTCTACCCTCCTCAGACCCCACCTTTTGGGATTATACTGGGTATGTTGTTGTTGTATGTAAATCTTCCATTGGAACGCATAAAAATGGTATAGAAAACCTTTAACTTGAATTTCACCTAGAGTGAAGTCTTTATCTAATTTTGTCCTGAGGCTAAATTTCATTATGCCCATTTGTGAGTAAATTTCATATGGTTATTTGGATATGCTGATTACATTATTACAAAAATCCCAGGACGGAGTGATAACAGATCTCCAAGAAACAATGTATGCCATTGTTCATGCTACGGATTTGCCATTGTCAGTTCTTATTGTTGTGGTGGGAGGAGCTGATTACAAGGAAATGGAGGCATGTATTTACTCTTTATCCATATGAAGCATTGGTATCAAATCATCTAGAGGCATAAAGACAATTCCTTTTTTGTATGTCCACAGATTTTAGATGCTGATAAACAGAGGCTTGAATCAACACGTGGACGTGTTGCAGTGCGTGACATAGTCAAATTTGTTCCCTACTGGGATGTACAAAGTAGGTTATTTTAAAGCTTAACACGAGCTATCTCTTATTGAGGAGGATAGATCAAATGTCTTTCTCTAAGAGCGACACTAGTGTGAGTAGGCTTTCTCTGTATGCGACCTGATTCCTTTGAATTGATTTGTAGGTGGAGACTCGGTCCGTCAGTCACTTTTAGCAGAATTACCTTCTCAGTTTTTGGAATACATGCGGCTCAAAAGGATCCAGCCAACTTCATGATCATACGAGAATTGTACATACAAATGTTGATTCGTGTATTGCCCTGTTAAAATCGTCATTTTCAAGTTTGTTTCCCGATGCTGTCAAAAGTTTTGCTTTTCGATGTCTGGTTACATCTTTTACTTCATATTTCCCGGAAGCTTGTACTTATTATAATTCTTCATAATCATGTTATTTATTTTGTTGATAAAAATTCAACGAAGCTCGTTATCTTTGTACTTATTGAGTAAATGTAATTAGTCAGGATGAAAGGATGCAGCAACACCTCCCTTTCGTGAGTATATTTTGATTACTTTGCCATTTCATCCCAACTAGTTAAGGAGCTTGCCACTCGAACATGTTGGGTTTAGATCGTGAAAGTGGTTACCTAAATTGGTGAGACGAATAGAAGCCTTACACAACTTGTGTCAGTTGTGAGGCACAAAATAGAGTTTCTCGCTTAGAAAAATCTTCAAGAGATTGTAAGAGGAGCCAGGTTAGTCTGGTTTCTTCTAGTAACACTTTGTCAGTCTGCTTTGTCAAGTCTAAGCAAAGATAGTCATTACATTGACAAAATCAAATGTCCTATTTTAGCTTGTCGAATTCTCAAATGCAAAATCAAATAGTTGGGCCTTGCTTTTCACTTCGATTAACATTTCTCTCTTTTATTTAAAGTTTTTTTGGCTGACATTTTGTATACTCTCCCTTTCTCTGGATTCTGATTCCTTGCTATAAATGAATTTGTTAAAACGTTCCCAGGTTAAAACTTGTACCTCAATTTTGGTGTTCTTTCACTCTAATTTTAGTCTTATTATCATGATCATCTCTTTCTTAAAAAATTTCCTAAAAAGTGAAAAATATTGAACATTATTAATAAATTTAATAAGATAACCAAATAGCACATGCATGGACAATGTTTGAGTAGTGGCGGATCTAGGATTTTCACTCAGGAGGTTAAAAAAAAACAATAAAACTAAATATAAAAAATTACGTTGTCCCTGGGGATCAAACGTAGGACGCTAGAGATAATTTTGAACTCCCTAGATCGCTTGAGCTAACCTTTTGCATTTGTTTAGGATGTTCAAAAATCAATATATGTACATAAACACGAAAAATTACCTTATATATACACTGTAATTTTTTATCGAGGGTGTTCAGGTGAACGCCCTCACCGCCATGTAAATCCGCCCTTGTGTTTGAGTAGAATTTTCGTTTTCAAAATAAAACAAGAAAATGATTTTTTTATCCAGCAAAGGGGAATATTAAGTTGTGTTCCACGTAAGAGAGTTTGATGGTGACAATAAGAATAAATAAAAATCAAATAAGTGGAAGCAGTTGTGTCTACTGACCAAGTCCTCCGCCTTTTTTCTTTAAATATCTTAATTTTCCCATATGTGATTTCTTTCTCTTCTCCCTAGTTGGACAAGTATTGACAGTCCATACTTAGTTGGGAGAAAGAAAGAAATCACATTTGAGAAAATTAAGATATTTAAAGAAAAAAAGCGGAGGACTTGGTCAGCAGACACAACTGCTTCCACTTATTTGATTTTTATTTATTCTTATTGTCACCATCAACCTCTCTTACGTGGAACACAACTTAATATAATCGAGCTATCACTAGTTTACTGCTACACTCAATTTTCATTCTTTGCCCTAAATATTTTATTTAAATCATCCAGACTCCAGAGCATCTCCCTCCCCCACACCCCTAAAGAAGAAAGTGATGTGATCTGCTTGGTATATTTGAAATATGAGGATAAACATCTAACGAATACATTTCTAAATAATCATGTCGATTTTGTAATTTATAATATTACACGGAGAATGAGACATATGGAGGAATTTGTGCAACATGCAATTTGAATAAAAGTAAATGACAATGCAAAAATTTCTTGTATTTTATTTTTCGATACGTGTAAATTAAAGGTCTCTTGAAAGATTTAAGATAACAATATACAACGAATTGTAACGGAACAAAACAACTAGTGGCATGATACTATGCAAGCAACACTTAAAAATTTAGTTCTTCGTCCATCTTAAAGAAAGAAAAAACAATATATATTTAAAGAAGAAAGCAGGGAAAAATGGGTCTCAATTTTGTTTACCAAAAGGAGCTTTAATTTTTATTTCGGAAAAGGGCCAAATATGCCCCTGGATTATGAGAAACGTTTTAAATATACCCTTCTTTATACTTTGGGTTCAAATATACCCCTACCATTATACTATTGGATTAAACATACCCCTCTTCTGTTAAAGTTGTCCAAGGTGTACATCTAATCTTACGTGGCACTAGTATTTGATAAGGTGAATGTCACGTGGCATGCCACTTCATCATCTCTAACCCATTTTACCCTCTCCTTTATTTGTTCCTTCACTACTAAAATCTTCTTCCCTCTGCCACCGTTAACACGATAAGTTAGAGCTCTAGAAAATTAGGGCTTTAAGGGAGTGGCAAGAATACAAGGAAGCAGTTAAGCATAAAGACCTGTCTCGAGCTCTCCGCTTCCTGGGAAGTTTTAGATATATGCTTGAATGCGGATGATATGAGGCTTGTTGGTAGTACTTATGTTAGGTCTCTTGCCCAATTTAGGCAAATACCGCACTATTGGTAACCTTCACTTCACCATTTTTACACATTTACCAAGGCCAGCGTTAATTTAAACTTTTTCTAATTTTGTAGTCCCTAATCCACTCGAATCCTTATTAGTTAAAGTATCTCCTCTAGTTTAGACTCCACGTGTGATCGAGTTCGGGGGAAAAAAATCCAGAGCTCTTATGGCGGTAATGATGGGTAGGGGAAGAAAATTTTAATTGTGGAAGAACAAATAAAGGGGAGGGGTAAAATGGGTTAGAGGTGATGAGGTGTCATTCCATGTGGTGTCCACCTTATCATATATTAGTGTCACGTAAGATTAGATGTCTACCTTGGACAACTTTAACGGAGGAGGGGTATATTTAATCTAATAATATAACGAAATGAATATATTTGGACCCAAAGTATAACGAAGGATATATTTAAATCTTTTGTCATAGTACGGGGTATATTTGGCCCTTTCCGTTTTTATTTTATGTTTTGTAAACTCTATGAAGTCTTCTTTTATATCCATTGTGGGACAATCTTCATTCTCGACTAGGACTCGTGTTTGTAGTCCACTCCATTGAAAGATAATTTGAAAAAATGAGCAAATAGCGACAAATTATTACCGTATGACCAACAAATAGTCCAACTTCTACATTCATCCAGCTAGATAATAGTTCACATAAAGTCTACAAAGCTACACAATTGTAAACCCTAGCATTTTCTTCTCCTTTTTTATCCGCATTCTTCAGTTTAATCTCTTGGTTTTCAACTTCATGTGTTTTCCTTTCAGTAGTTAGCACAACGTTAGAGCTACTAATTGATTAGCTACTGTGAATGAATCATATGTAGCTCTTATTCTTGAAATAATTGAAAGAAAGAAAAAAGGCAGCAAAAGTGGATCGAATTAGACATGGGAAGAGGCCATATGAATCATCGGAGAAAGAAGAAGAAAATCATATTACTAATCAACAAGACATATGTCCCAATATGTACTCAGCAGCTCGATCTCAACATGACATGTCTACTATGGTTGGTGTCCTCTCTCAGGTTATTGGGAACACCACTGCTGGAAACACCATTAATAATACCCATTCTTCTTCAGCTTCCTCTGTGCATAATACGCCATTAACCCTAACTCAGTCTATGCAAAACCAACCTCAGCCCAATCAACAACAAGGTATATATTCTAGATAAAGAATGTATATTTGCAACTTTTGATGATCCTCTTCATGATCAACCAAATTTTATTAGGAATTTTCCTGACTATGACTAATTAATTATAAGACGGATTTAAGTGATACATGCTATTAGTGTAATGATTTTTACATGTTCTTACTTTCAGATAACCATATCAAGCTTGCTACACGAAGAGTTAGGTTAATTTTATGTGATGGTTTAAGATATCAATACACTGTCAGAGATATCTTATTATCTAATCCTTCTTAGCTTGTGCTTGAGATCGTTATTAGTACTCCCCTATCCCAGTATATGTGTCATGCTTTTTTTTTTTTTTTTTTTAATTTGTCCCAGAAAGCATGGTATTCTTTTTTATTTGGAAACATTTTAATTTTAAACTTCTTACTTTATTCTGATGAATAAGATGATTTGTCGTACAAATATATGTATGACTTGTTTTAAATTATAAATTTCAAAAGTCTTTCTGTTTGGATGGTTGTTTCCCGTGTTTCATTAATGTACAGTACGGTATGGTACAGTATGGTGCTGTATTGCATTGTACTGTATTAATGAACACAATGTTTTGATAGACCGTATCGTTTGTTGTGGTTTAATAACATTTGTATTATTTGGTTTGACTGTATGGTACTGTATAATAACTTGTAAGTTTACTAAAATATCCTTAACTCTTAATTAGAAATTAGTTTATATATATTAATAAAACTCAGGTAAAGAATAAAATAGGAACTTTAAAAAATAAGTAGGTGGTAGGGTGGGGGTGAGTGGTTGCGGGAGGTGGGGTTGGGTGGTGTTGAGGGGTATTGGGTGGGGGTGGTGGAGGGGTAGGTGGTAGTGGGATGAGGGTGAGGGTGACTGGTTGTGGGGTGGGGTTGAGCCGTGTTGAGAGGTAGCGGGTGGTGGTTGGGTGGTGGGGGTAAGTGGCAGAGGAGTGAGGTAGTTGGGGGTGGGGGTGGGGTGAGTGGGTGGGGTGGGGTGAGTGGTAGGGTGGGGTGGAAGGTGAAGGGTGGGGTATAATAGAGAAATGAAATACGTAACCACGGAAAACCACCAAATTCGTGGTTACATAAATTGGGACTTTTCATGGTTATATAACCATGGGATGAACTACGGATTTACAACACCGTACCACATAATTTTAAGAACAATAGAAACAAACATGGTTTCATAGAAAATCATACATTAATGAACCACGGGAAACCACCATCCAAATAGGGGATTAATTTTCGTGCACAATCAAACACCATCACATATAAATTGGGACGAATGGAATGACTTCTTCAAGTGGAAGCTTATCACTCCTGGGATTCCAAAAGCAAAATTACCTAATTAAGCATCTTCTTCAAAAAGTTACCACTTAGAGTATTGTTGATTTTGCTTATAATAAAAAGATCTCCTTCCAACCTTCCATAAATGGACATATAACCTCACGTGTTTCTTGTCGTATATTAAACCATTTGTTGTTATACGTGTATTCATGTGTGAAGGGAATCAAAGAAGAAGACACTACAGAGGTGTGAGGCAAAGACCTTGGGGTAAATGGGCAGCCGAAATCAGAGACCCTAAAAAAGCTGCTAGAGTATGGCTTGGGACTTTTCACACTGATGTGGATGCTGCTATTGCATATGATGAAGCTGCCCTTAAATTTAAGGGAAATAAAGCTAAGCTTAATTTCCCAGAAAGGGTGGAATGCAAAACTGAATTTGGGACATACATTACTACTGATCATCATCATCATCATCATCAAGAACAATTTCCAGATGCTAGCTCCAATAATTATCTCCCAACTTCTTTGGGGACTTTCTCCCAATTAGAACATGATGTTCACCACAACGCCCAGCTACTTCGCAGTAGCGGTAATAATAATGCTGATTTGAACTTTGGAGTCTCACCAAGAGTTGATCAACCTTCAGGTAAAGTAGAGAATCCTATGTTTGGACATTGTAGGTTTTTAACTGACTTTATCTTCAGCATGCTCCCTCACGTGGGGCCTAATTCTTTTTTTTCATGGATCGAGCACGTGAGAACTGCTTTTAGTAATGGTTGGGGGTGGGAAAAATGGACAACTAGTCACTTTTCGGACCGTTAATTAATATTTAACCGCTTACTCAAAATTAATGAACATTTAACTGTTGTTTAATACAAAAATATATTTGGACAAAATACTCCTACCAAAACCACGAAAAAACTTGAGGAAATTCTACCAGAGTTTCAGAATTTGTCAAACTTCGGATATTTAAAGTGCTGCATTGTTTGAGCTTTAGGACATTGTCCATGAGTTTCATTTGTAAAAGTTGAAACTCCTAGAGAGTGTCGCGGAGTTCAAACTCCATGAAAAATTT
Organism: Lycium barbarum; assembly: GCF_019175385.1. Taxonomy (NCBI): domain Eukaryota; kingdom Viridiplantae; phylum Streptophyta; class Magnoliopsida; order Solanales; family Solanaceae; genus Lycium; species Lycium barbarum. Next base: position 156,824,958 of record NC_083337.1, on the reverse strand, counting down.
CTGGTGTTACAGATTTTTTTTCTGAAGTTTGAATTGCAATTGAAACTCCGGGATCGAATTCTCAAATTCCTACACATTTTACTAGAGTTTCTTTTGTCATAGTTTCGAACTCTAGCACCATGTGTTGGAGTTCTTTCATGTTTTAGTTAGGAGTAGTTTTTCCAAATATTATTTTCGCCTTAAGGATCGCTATTTCCTACTTACATGTCAAATGGTAGCAAAATTAACAGATTGTCCAAAACCAAACCATCCAACCTAATTTTTATGATCAGCACCCAGGATCTTTGTTCGCTCTAATACCATGTTAAAGTGTGTGATCGTTTCATCTAAAAACTTTAGCTATTAGATAGAGCACATTTTCATTTCTACTTAATTTGTCTTCAACAGTATCTAATTTTATCTACCTTTATTTTTCACACACATATATAGGGTTCGTCTCTAAAGCACTGAATTCTGCCGAAACTACTTTCATTTCGGAATCATCATCAATTACATCTTTGATACAACAAGCATATCATGTACAGCAAGAATCAAGTTATCACAAAGAAGATGAAAATATTCCGAGATTTTCATCCCATCTGGGGGCTTCTTCAAGCTCAGGGCCTATTGAAAGTAGTTTGGTGGATTTTGACGATCCAAAGTAATTCTTTTGACAACATGAAGGTAATTTCTTGAGGATGCCTGATATTATAAGTTTTTTCTTAGTTCCAAGTTTTTGGTTTTAAAAGTGGCTTTTCTTTCTCGTTTGTCTTGCAATCTACTTGGTTCGATTAATAAATTCAGTTGGTTAGACAGGAACTATAGTTATGTACCTATGGAAATAAATTAATATTATGTGGTTAAATGTCCTTAACTCTTTAGTTCGTACAGGACAGTATAATGTTCAAGAGGTCACGATTTATCTAAAGTGTCATGAGTTGGAATACTGATTGCTCCTATATATTGCAATTTTCCAATGTTTTCTTCTGTCCTCTTAACTAGTAGTATAAAAATGATTTATCTCCGCCAACATAACTTTACCTAACAGCTAATTAATAACAATATTCCAATCGACTTTTATATAACTTTTGTGCAAGTGCATGTATATTACTTAGTTAAAGTTAATATTGCATAATAATGCAATTGGATGGTATATACATTTGAACTAATAATTGCCTAAACTACTAGAAGCATTGATAGCTTGTGGAAGAGTGTATTAACTCCATTATTCGTAGCTAAAGCTCAGTTCCTTGTGAACATGTGTATATATACAACTGTAGAAGTGCAGTTCCTTCATTTCCCTTCATGTGAACATCAAGCATTTTATAAAAGAGCCTTTGATAAAATCATGCTCACACATGCCATTTAATAATGAAATTACATCTACCAAACCCTCCCAAACGTATCTATATTTATTGGCAGGAACTACAATCTCAAGATCACCTTGATTTGTATATGATGTTCTCCAAGAATTTTCCCTTGCAGTTATATTATCCTCATGCTAAACGATCGAGTAAACAGTAATGAAGACATACCTAATAATAATGAAACTGTGTTTTCCCTAATAACCTAAGCTTTAAAAAAAGATGGGTTCACACTTCAACATGATATTAGAATAAACAAAGGTCTAATTGGATCCTAGTTTTACTGCCACCTTTTATCAAAAATAATTTCCATGTGCTTGTATCATTAAAAAAAAAAAAAATCAAACCCGTACGTGACAGTACAATACAATCAATAGCTTGGGTCATTGGAGATTGGAGCGTGAGAAGTAGTGGGAAATCAATGAGCTATGTCTAAAACCTTAATACCAAATAGGCCAAGCCGTTTCATTAGCCTCAAACTGTGCTAAGGCAACTATTCATATGGTAAGATACTAAGATGAAAAAGAATATCGGTTAATTTCTTCTTATGGCTTGTCATAGAGATTTATTGTTACTTATTTTATAGAATCCGAAGTATAAATATTTTGTATCCTTGTCAGCGCATAGAACTTATAATTCATATATAATTGATCAAAAAAAAGAAAGGTTTTCAAGGCTTCATGAATGGGAGAGTACCTTTTTTCTTTCTGCGAGATGTGTCCTCGGCTAATGGCTTCAGGTGCAACTTGCGTTTAAAGACTCGATGGTTCACATGATTCTGCAATTCACACCAAGTATTGCATTTCTCCACGTTCTTCATCGAGGAGAGTACCCTTCGATCACTACAACTATTGCATAGTACACACACACCTCATCATATATGCACATATTTATTTATTTGATTTTGTCAAGAAGATGTGGTTCTTTCTTTTAATATTAGAGAAGAAGAAGAGAATATCTATATAGTTCGAACTCACCTTTTAATTTAACACTTCCAATGTTTGATGTGGCTGATGATCTAATGTGCAGTTCGCTATTGTAGCATTTAAACGTGCATGATCAGAAGCTAGCTTTATCAGAAACGCAGTATACATGTTACTACTTTCGTCGTCCCAATTTATGTGGTAATGTTTAATTTGCTAAGCATGGAACTTAACAAAGAAGTAATTTAAAAAAAAAATAACTTATGATTTAATAAGCCATAGATATTTGTTTGGCTATAAACCATCTCATCAAGAATAAAATTAGAAAGTTTAAAATTAAATTATTTCTAAATAAAGAAGTATAATAATCTTTTTAGGACATAGTAAAACACATATGACACATAAATTGGGATGAGAGGAGTATATTTTAGTGCAAAAGCAAACTAGGGTGAGTATGGCATATTGGCATGTGCTTTTGCTTGCTTGTAATTTATACTTTTGGACATTAAAATCTCCAAGTTCCGCATTGAAAGAGAGCAAATAATGTGAAAGGAATTGATTCTATAGCTATAATAAATCTAGAAGTCATGGAATTCGGCATTTATTGACGATGTCAACTTTCAAAAATACACACACACCTGGCTCATATTGGAAGAAAGTTATCATCTAATCACCACTGGACAAAACACGTACCAAATTTAGGGTTGACCCTTCATGTATCTTTGACTTTTCTCTGTCCTTTTCCTTAACATTGTGGGCGGTCACTTTCTCATGATTTACTAACTTTACACTGTAAAAAGATGTACATGCATTTCGACACACGATCAGCGTAGCTCACGCTAATCTAATGAATAAACTATTTAATTAACACATACTCCTTTCGTTTTAATTTATATGAATTTATTTCCTTATTAATTCGTGCCAAAAAGAATAACCTCTTTCTATATTTAGAAACATTTTACCTTTATGCAATGATTTATAGCCACACAAAATATATGTGAATCATTTTACACCACAAATTTAAAAGTCTTTTATATTTTTTTAAACTTCATGCCCAATCAAATAGGTTCACGTAAATTGAAACAGAGGGAGTATATTTTACCTTGATATATCACATACTTAACCATGATAAACTAATTTAGTAATATCAATATCAGCACCAAGTTGCGAGTAAATAAATACTCCTACGTAATATTCTTAAAACTGGCATTTTAAAGCCTCAAATTCCAGATCCCATATAGTATATCGTCCCAAAGGCCAAAGCTAAACAAATAAAACGGAAAATGTGAATAATGGAAGTGAAGGTCCACACGCTAAGATTAGAGGTAAACAAAAAGCCCCGCAAACATCTTATCATTTCATCACTCCGTTCCTCACATGTCAAACTTTACGGTTTGATTAAAAAAAGTTAACAAACGAAAGAACTTGCAAAGTCAAAAGCTGCCCAAATTTTTTTGGAGTTTCTGAAAATTTTAAAAAGAAAAACTAAGTTTGAATTTGTTTAACGAAAAAAACAGATCAGACGTACACTTGTCACAAAAAGGAAAAAAGAAAAAAAGGACTTAGAGCTTACAATCTCAGTTCTCAGGTTTTACAAATTTAAAACGAATGCTATTTTTTCGGTCGTATTACTCCCGCTAGAAGTAACTTTTTAAGGGTGTGACACATTCATTAAGTAGGCATTTGGCCATAGAAACCAAAAAAAAAAAAAAAAACTTTTTTTTTTTTTTGGAATTGTTGAATTTGGAGTTGGAGTTAGAGTTGTGTTTGGCTATAGTTTTTGCAAATAATATTTGGTTTTTGAAATGTATTTTTTCTAAGAAATATGATTTGTACCTTCAATTTCTAAAAACTAGCAAAACCACCGAAAGCAATTAATAAACCTAACCAATGCGAGAAATATAACAACTATACTCGAAATCAGTTATGGAGTGCTCAAGACTGATGATTTCTTTCCATCAAAAGGCTGCAACTGGGAAGCTACTTGTGTATACAGAAAATATAGCATTTCTAAGTATGGCTTTGTCGCCAAAATTACCACCTGCTTCTTTTTCTTTTAAAGGCTTTTTAGCACATGATGTTCAATGTTTTTTGGAGTGGAGAGCAACTGAGCAACATAAAAAAAAATTGGGTAAAAATTGAAACCAGAAAAATAAAAATAAAGGTCCAAAACAGACAATGGAAAAAGTGAAAAACAAGGTTTTTGTTGTTTTTCAAATTCCAAATACAACTTCAAAAACACCATAAAGTGAAAAAAGTTTTTTAAAAAAAATCCGAAAAAAAGTGAATAATTCTCATGGCCAAACGGGTACTTATAAGGGAAAAGGTGCAAATACCCTCCAACTTTGCGATTTAGAGCAAATATACCCTTGTTAAAAAGGTGACGCATAAATACCCCTATCGTTACACTAATTGTGCAAATATACCCTCTTTGCTAACAGAATTTTTTTTATTAAAAAATGTCACGTAGCTTTAAAAAAATAAGTCTTACCATTTTTTAAGTAGACTTATTTTTTAAAGTCATGTGGCAATTTTTTTTTTTTTGTGGGTCGGGTCTGTTTCGTTTAAAAAATGGGTAGACTTATTTTTTTTAAAGTCAAAGACATATTTGCTTTAAACGAACCAGACAACCCAATAGAAAAAAAAAAATTGCCCCGTGACTTTAAAAAAAATTGATATTCTTATTTTCTTAAAGTCACATGACATATACTTAATTACAAAAAACAAGCAAAATGATTTTTTTTTTTAAAAAAAAAACTATAGTTGCATCTTTTGTGTTACGTCAGGGGAGTCACAAAATAGAGTATATTTGTACCTTCGCCCTTAAACCAATTATTTATTGACACTAATTAAGAGAATTATTTCTCTCCTCGTTAATCTATACATAAAAAAAATGTAAATAAGTGCTAAAAGAATTCTCAGAAACAATGTATGCATCTGTATCAGACAGATAATTGACATACAGACCAAAAAAAAGAAAAATACTACTCCTTTCAATTCATTTCCTATTCCGTTTGTTTGACGCTGTTTCCTTTCCAAAGAGAAGAGTTCATTTCAGTATCTTCTTAACGAAAAACCTTTCATAATGTCATAGCAGTTTAAGACCACAAATTTCAAAAATGTAATAGCACACAGATATTATTGAATACTTAGAAGATCATAGTTTTAAAAAGCTTCCTTTCTTTATTAAACTTCGAATCAAGTAAAGAATGACAAACAAAATGTAACGAGGGAGCATTGAAGTTATGCCTGTGGAGGAGTTCCCACTTCCCAGCCTGAAGAAAATTATACAGCACAGCCGAATTACACACAAATTTATTTCATTTCGTAAGACATGGAGATTGCAATTTGCATTCCAAATTTTTGACTTCACGCTACTCTTCCGTCAAACTGCGGGAACCAAACGCATGAAGCGCGCTTCTAAGCAAAATCAGAGTCATGCTAACTACACCAATGATAAATTAAAATGCTTCTCTCCCACGGGCCATAATTACCAAAACTAAGGATCGAATACATATGTAACATTGCAGGAAACATCTGGTGCTCAGCCGCAATTCTCTTCTGCTCAAATACTCCTAAAATGAACCCAGAATGAATGTCTGGCAGCAATGCTGGGGGAACTCCAAAGAACTAATTTGGGCCCTCTGCTTTACTTTGGTGAAGTGATTCTAAACATTCCTTCGCTCTATGAACTTTTGATTGAAGATAAAAACTTCCATTTTTAGCATTACTTTCAAACAAGTTATCATATTTCTGCAAGGCATGATGAAGAAACGTATTAAACGCTTCAAGTGTCAATGCATTAAAAACCATGGGGAAAACAATCGCGCAAAAGCACCAAAGACAAACCTGCAACACTTCTTCCCATGATGAATGCTCTGCAACCCCAAGAATTTGCCTAGCCTCCGACTCGGTCATATTTTTGCTTGCTCTTTTAATGTTCTGTACTGCTTCTTGCGCAACACCATTTTTTGACGCGTCTACAATTAACAAAGCATGATTTGATCATCAACCCAAGCAAGGTTGCAAGGGATATAGATGCCAAGCTTCAAGCACGTTAACTAATGTCATAACCTATCACATACTTTATCTATTGTCTCAAGACTCTAGGGCTTGTCACTTGAAGGACTATTTGTTTTCCAATCTAAGGGCTTTGTATCTTGCAGGAATAAAAAGGGTTTTGTCGCAACATTACATGGAGGATGATTCACATTTACACATCTCCTCAAGTAAAATTGTGCCTCTGTTTCAAAAGTGCCATAGAAAAGCTACTAGAGCCAATCTTCCCCCAAACCCCCAAAAAAACAAAAAGAAATTTTTTGAAATCGTCAATATAATCGAAATAATCGAACGATTCTATCCGAGGGATCTTTCCCCCTTTCAGAATTGCATAGAATTCTTTTTTATTCGTCATTGATGAATTATTCCCTATCCACTCTCCCCAAATCTCTTCTCGTAATTTGAAGAAGAAAGATAAGGAAATCCAATTAGAGATGTCTCTTCACAATAATTGTGATGGAGAAAATACCAATTCAAATTGAATGGATTTAAAATAATGTTACGACATGGATCGGGATTAAAAAAAAATCCATTTTCATCCATTAAACCACCTATAGTTAAAAAGCCAAATTTTCTATTGGAATAGGATTAGAGGGGCATATGACAATGAAAACTTACTTGCAATAGCTTGGCGATATGCCTGGGCAAAAGCCCTTACCATTATTCCAGAACCCATAACAATCAAGTTTGCAAGGATTCTCGAAGCCTGCAATGAGAAGTCATGAGAGGCGCTAAAGTGACAAGCAGCCTTTGAATAAAAATAAATTCTCTAGATACTATAATAATTAAACAAGAAAGGACGAATATATGAAAAATCTACGGCTGTGTCTAGACTAGTTTCTGCTGGGCTTTCCAAAGAACCACAAATCTGAAAACCTATGTCATTTTCTGGTAGATTTTGCAGGCTAAAAAGGAGCTTATTTTGATAAGCAGCTTGGGCTATATCTTGAATTCTTTAAATGAGATGCCTAAAGAAGATAGATATGTTATATTTAATGGTGGGAGGTAGCAGCTACCCGTTGAATTAGTCGAGGTGCGCACAACCTAGCACGAACGCCGCGGTCATAAAACAAATTCAAAAAAGGCTTGCTTATTTGCATTAGCAAGCACCAGTCAAATGCATCCATACAACAATAACAACATACTCGTGGGAACTGGGGAGGGTAGGATGTACGCAGACCTTACCCCAACCTTTGTGAGGTAGAGGCTGTTTCCGATAGACCCTTGGCTTAAAAAAGGGAAATCAAAGCAGGATTAAAAGAAAATAGCGACCGCAGAATATCAAGAAGAACAAAGCAACAAAGCAACAGGTAGTAGTCAAATGCATCCATCTTGTATTAAAATATGAAGCGACTTTTTTTTTATGAAGTAAGAATATTATTGACAAAAAGGGCATTAACTAACCCGTACACAAGAAGTATACCAAAATATGAAGCAATTTCTTTTATCAAGAAGATAATCATAATCGCTTCATCTCAAAAATTCTGCCTTAAGTCCACATTCAGCATATCCTTTCTATAATCAACGCCTCGCTTCGCTTCAGGAAAGCGCTGAAGCGACCACTTTTAATAACACTGATCTAGGTCAATCTCTCTCTTTTTGGGGGGTGGCAGTGCTGGCGGGATGGAATGAATTTAATGTCACTTATTTCGATGTATATTTCAGTTTCTCTAGGCTCGTTCTATACTAAAACATAGAGTGAGTTCATACAACAATAACTACAGTACACCTAAGATCCAAACTAGTTGGACTCGGCTATAGTCTAGCTATATAATCCTCTATATCCATTCTGCTCTATTATGCTTTATATCATTCCAACACACACTAATTTGTCTTTTTAGATAAATAAGGAATTCTCTAAAATGAGAAGTTCTCTGCATCTCCCACCCATCTCTACAGTGATATACCAATCGCTTGTTCAGCTAAAAACAACCCAAGCAAGAATCTAACTTAATGCAAAAGCACCAATAACCGCTAGACCTTAATCCCAACTAGATGGTACTTGGTATTGCTTGTATGGATCTTTTACTTTCATTGTGTTTCTTATCTAAAACTCTATAGATCTTTTGAGACTACAACCTTTGACGTGATTTTAGGTCTATCCTGACGGTTCCAAGAACAGTTCCAATCATCGTAGTATCATACTTAAGGACCAGTGAATTCCAAAGTCTTTGTAGGATAAGGCCAAATCACATCAGACAGCCTTTACCTATAAGTTGCATTTTTGTCCTGGAAGAATAAGTCTATACATTTGAACTTTCTGCATGTATACACCTGTCTACCTAGACTACTGAATCCATCCAATGGTAACTTCTTAATTTTTATTCTGCCAAGCGAGGTCGATTACGTCATTTACATAATAAATCAACAAACCCTGTAAAAAAATACAACAAACCAGAAAGATGAATTTAAAAAAAAAAACGAAAATAAAAAGTAAAGAATGACAACACACAGCCGAATTCCTAATTTGGTGGTTCAGAAGCACTCGTGCATTAGAAAACTCAACCTAGATCTCCCTCTTGATTGAAGATAGACATAGACACTCTCCAGAGTAACACAACATCCATGCCAGAGGAAAATGCTACAAACATTTGGATGTGTCTTATCACTGCACTGTTAGCAAAAGTGAAAAGTGCAAAAAAGCTCTAAGGTCAGCTAGGGCTTTAAGCGCAAAGCGCAAATAAAGTGTGGACTTTAATGAAAAAAGGTGCAATGGTGCAAAAATAAATATATATATATATATATATATAGAGAGAGAGAGAGAGAGAGACAGAGAGAGAGACAGAGAGTGTCCAAGACTAATAATAATAAGCATGACTAACAAATATATGGAGAAAGAAATTGTAAAAACATTATGATAAAGTCAAATATCAATTATCTAGCGTCACCTCTTCAAGAGAGGCTCATTAGCAAGGAAAAGTATGTGTTAGAGCCTTGATAATGACACTGAAGCGCACATAAAGCAAGGCGAAGCGCTCATCATGTTTTGAGCCTCGCTTTAAGGCTTAAGCGCGCTTTAAGTGCACCTTTGATAACACTGAGCACATTTGCTCACAGCCTCAAACCATGTAAAAAAAAAAAACAATTTAAGCACCAAATCAAAAGTCCAGCACCCTCACATGAGTTCTATTGAGAAGCTTCCTACCACCGCTAGATGTGTTTCAAGTCCCCTTACCAGAATGAACACATTGCATTCACGGTAGACTTTACCAACGTTATACTGTTATAGGCAAAGCAATGCAACCAATACACATAGTTTAAGGTTTTAGGTTTAGGCTAACATATTCATGGGAAACTTGGACTTGTTTACATAAATTGTAAATTAAGGTTTGAATTTCCTAAAATTAACAAGGGACTTTGGTAGTACTGACAAAAATGTTAGCCAGAGATTATTTTAAATGGCAAAACATAATAGGTAAGGATTTATATACCTGACTTAACTTGTTTGGGACCAAGGTGTATGTGGTGTTGTTGGTAATACTACAAAAATATAGAATGTTAAGACAAGTACAAAATCTCTCTTCGAATTAAAGAAACCTACAGCCGCCTTCGCCATATATCGGTCCATCTCTTTTCCGCTCTTCCTCCTGTAACAGTCATTCCTTTTTCCTTCCCTCACCTGAATCAATCTCCATCTAATTTATTTTCTTACAATCAATTTCGGTGTCTTAAGACCGGAAGTGACATGCTTAGTCACGCCATCGTTCCATTTTTCCTATAAAGTTAATTATACATGTCAAGCACTTAAGCATGTTTTTGATCTGTTGCTAATTATATGTCAAGCACTTAAGAGTTTCGATCTGAGTTCTAATCATTGTTCTCGTTGTTTTCTTTATCAAGAAGATAAACTAAAGATTGTTAGAAGTCGTTTGGCACCATAAATGAGAGTTCTCGGTCTCCAAAATTATGATATAACAGCTTTTGCCATATGTATTTTTGTTTGTTTCTTCTCAAGGGTTCTCTCCCTTTGATAATGGACCCTCACTAAAGATATTGGAGCTCTTACACAAGCTTGTTTCCTTGCGCAACCCCCCGTTGTCTCCAGCCATATGTGAATACAGTGTGTTCCTCGAATTCTATGTCGTCTTGTTTCAGCAAATCTCAAGTCCAAACTGGTTGGTCTCATATAGATTCTAACACAAAAAAGGGGAAAACGAAAACGCGAAAGTGTGATGGAGGAGGAAGACTAGTACTCCTAATTCTTCTTTTGTCATTCTTTTAAAAAAAAAAAAAAAAATACACCCATAAATAGGCTTATGTATGTACCAAATAAATTCAGATTCACTTCCACAAGATGACTTTCTGGGCTTTCAATTACCATTCATTGGAATGAAGTGGCAGTGCGTAAGGCATCAAATTGCCAGATTCCATCCAAATCAAGAAAGAAAGAACAACTGAATCAAGTACAGTTACCAATTTCAAAAAGAACAACTGAATCAAGTAAGACAAGCAATCAGCTTCAAGATTACCCACAAAAAGAAAAATTCACTTCACACAGGACAGTTTAAACAAACTATAGCTAGGATCAGACAAGGGGTCAAAAAATAAGATAAAGCAAATTAGACACGACTATCTGAAGGAAAATATTGGAGGCAAGTTTGATATTGTACTTACCATTACGGAAATCAGGAATATAAGTATCCAATCTGGTGTAGCAGCACTAACACAATTTGAATCAAGTAACCTACAATAAGACCAAGCATCTTTGAATAAATCTTTAATCAAAAGTTAAATATAGTACGGAAACAGGAAAATCTGTTTACATCTACATTTAAAGAGGTTAAAAACATGAACTTTGCTATACAAGCTAAAACAACTATCATAAGTCTCGTTATACATGTACTCGCTAAGAAAATAAAAGAACCTTTTTGTTAAGGCCCAGTGAGAAAGAAACTAGAATAACGTGCTGGATACATTTCTTACTAGGCAAAATCGCATGCTTTTGCTACCTAGTTCTAGAGGCCATACTGTTTGGTACTTTTTTTCTTTTCCAATTATAATATATTAAAGGTTTAATGTCAATTAATGAGTTTTATTCACAATAAATTAACAAACAAAAACAGTCTTTAAACCTAAAAAGACTAACATCCTCAAGAGGCATGAATTTTTCCCATCCAAAAGTTAGCACCTTTAAGATAATGTACTATGTAAATGTTAAGATTAGGAGCCTGTTTGGATGGGCTTATGCCTATAAGCTGCAAACAGCTTATAAGCTAAAAAAAATAAGTTGGGTAGTCTAACTTATTTTTTTAAGTCAAATGGGTCCAATTATATTTTTGAGCTTATTTTAAGCACAAAATGAATTTAAGCTGGCCAGCCAAACACTCAAAAAAAACTGAAAACAGCTTATAAGCAACTTATAAGCCAATCCAAACGGGCTCTAGGTATTAAATGCACAAAAACTATACGACCTAAAACAAGGTAGCAAAAATACAATTTTGTCTTTCTTAAATTATGAAAACCTAATAGCACAAATACAAAAAGCGAATAAAAAGGCAGCATGCCCTAGTTTCTTTTTCAGAATAAAATTAGAACTGAATAAAAATGGGATTTTTACCAACATAAAGCTAAATAAAAATGGGATTTTTACCCACATAAAGCTAAATAAAAAAGGTTTTTTTTTTTTTTTAACCAACACAAAACTAAATAAAAGATTGAGCACAGTTAAAAACATGTAAAAGAAGGGGGGAAATCATTACATAACAAGAATGAGAATGAATGGAAACAACAATTTGCATCATGTAAAACTAAACTTTGTTGCAAGAAACAAGAAACAAGAAAATTACAATAATGACCTTTGTTAAGGCGAGGGTTAATTTAGGGCAGCCGGTGATGGTTGGTATAAGCAGAGGAGAGAGACGAGCTGTATTGGGACAAGGCAAAAAAGAGAGGGGAAAAACCAAAAAGAAAAAGAAAAGGAAGAAGCCTTTTTTGCACAAAATGGTTGGCTTGGCAACTAAGCCAGCCTTCAGATTTTGGAGGCGGTGTCAAGAATGAGGGCCATAAGCTGAAAAAAAATTAGGGCCATAAAGAGAAACTCACAATTTTTGCATGAAGCCCAATAGCTCGAAGTACCAAAAATAAATAAGGCCCATTTCCTTTACGTGCAATTTATTTTGGATTTTTTTACAGAGTATAGCCACCGTCCAAAAAGTAACGGGATTTTCGCATATGTGCGTGTTCTGGGGTGGTCTTTAATTTTTTCCGTTCAAATTTGGGGTCTTTAATTTTTTCCCTTCAACACTCTTAGCGCGACATAGTTAGCATTTAGTTTCGGAGGCATATGTATCATAACATCCTATAATTTATACCAGGCAAAACTCATGTCAGACAAGACAAAATCTTCAACATTCAACATAATTTAAAAAAAGGTATAAATTTAGATTTTGCTCGACATAATTAGCATCTAGTTTTGGAGTCTAACCCAAATTTTGAGATATTTTAGACGAAGAACGAAAATGAAATACCAGCAATTTGAGGGACAAAAGTTAAAGACTATCCCCCAAACCAAAACCCAAAAACAAGCATGGGCCTGTTAAGAGCATCCATTAACAATGGAGCAACCACTTGAAATTCTGTTCAATGGAGAAATTACAGAACCAAAATGAACTTGTGGCAATGAAAATGCAGTCATAAACAAATTGAAAGGATGTTCAGAATTGCCGGCAGTCAGAGGAAACTATGTTACTATTATTATTATTACTCTTCTTGTTCCTTATTTTCACCGTGGCGTCAAAATCTCAGGGCTACATTAAGCACAGGGGCACATCTCTCATTATCTCCAACACAATCCCATTATTCACTAGGTTTTTTTTTTTTTTTAATTATTTTTTATCGCCCTTGCCTCTTTAACTTTCATATCTATATTTTTACTGTCTAATAAATAGCAAAGTTGGTTCCAGTGAATTACACACAAACACTTTTTTTATTCCAAACTAGTTGGATTGGTTGTATGAATAATCTCTATTTTCTCTGTTCAATATTCAGATAATTTATAAATTATTACTCTTATCTGTCTCAGTTTATGTGACTGGGCATGAAGATTAAGAATGAAAGGTGAACTTTTTAAACTTGTACTCTAATACAAGTCATAGATACTTATGTAGCTATAAATCATCTAATTAATAGTCAAACGGGAAGTTCAAAGTCAAATTGTTATCAACCGTGTTGTCATCTTTTGGGAATAATTAAAAAAGAAAGATCTCACATAAATTGGGAGTATTATATTGCTAGTCTCATCCTTTTTCAAGAAGTGAAACTGGTCATACTGCGAGAACTCACATAAGCTGAAATTTTTTCTGGTTTTAGAAATTTACAAGCCTCTTCCATCCCTTTTTTCTGCTTATCTATTCTAAAATGTGAATAGAAAAAATTGAGTCTTTTGTTTCTTCCTTTGGGTAACTGGCTATTTCTGTACTAAAAATCAAAACTTTCTGCTTAAAGGTTACTATCTCCTTCATGGTATCTTGCAGATTATCACAGGCTCGTATGCATTCTTGAAGCATGTCAAATGTCACCAAATTTGAGAACTACAGCTGCTACACATGCTAATATCATTAAACTTGGTTATGGAATGTATCCTTCTCTTATTTCTTTGATGGTAGTGTCATATGTGTCTTGTGATAGACTCAATCTTGCCCGTCAACTGCTTTTTGAAATTCCTACTGGCTATCTTGATGCGCTCTCTGCTAATTTAATGATTGCTAGCTTTATGAAGACGGGGGCAGTTGATGTTGCCAAGAAGATATTTAACGAAGTTCCCCTCCGGGATTTGGTTACTTGGAACTCACTGATTGGAGGTTATGTCAAAAACGACATGTTTAAAGAGGCACTCGGTGTCTTCAGAAAGATGCTGAGGTCTAATGTCGAACCAGATGGATATACTTTTGCATCTATCATTACCGCATGTGCTAGACTTGGAGCCATTGATCACGCTAAGTGGGTGCATCACTTAATGATTGAGAGAAGGATTGAGCTAAATTACATTCTTTCTTCTGCTTTGATTGATATGTACTCCAAATGTGGAAGAATTGAGATAGCTAGAGGAATATTTGATAGTGTTGAGCGTACAAATGTCTCTGTCTGGAATGCTATGATTAATGGATTAGCAATCCATGGTCTTGCTTTAGATGCAATTGAGATTTTCTCACTGATGAGGCCAGAAAATGTTTCACCTGACAGTATTACTTTCATTGGACTTCTAACATCATGTACTCATTGTGGGTTGGTTGAAGAGGGTCAAAAGTATTTTCAACTAATGAAAAGTCTGTATTTGATTCAACCACAACTTGAGCATTATGGAACAATGGTTGATCTACTTAGCAGGGCTGGACTGCTCGATGAAGCTTATAAAGTGATCAAGGAAATGCCAATAGAGCCTGATGCAGTCATATGGAGGACATTTCTCAGTGCTTGTAGAATTCACAAAAATTCTGAGATGGGTGAAGTTGCTAGCACAAAAATATCTCATCTTAGTAGCGGAGATTATGTCTTACTGTCAAACATTTATTGCTCTACGAATAAATGGGATAATGCCGAGAAAGTTAGACGTGTGATGAAATGGAAAGGAGTTCGTAAAAATAGTGGGAAAAGTTGGGTTGAAGTGGGTAATGTTGTTCGCCAGTTCAAGGCTGGTGACCGATCACACCCTGAAGCTGAACTAATATATAAAACTTTGAAGGAATTGATTCGTCGAACCAATTTGGAAGGATTTAGTTCCACAACTGAGTTAGTTTTGATGGATATTTCTGATGAGGAAAAGGAGGAAAATTTGAGTTACCACAGTGAAAAATTGGCATTAGCCTATGGGATCTTAAAATCTAGTCCCGGAACTCGTATTCAAGTTTCAAAAAATCTTCGTACTTGTCCAGATTGCCATTCTTGGATGAAAATTGTAGCGAAGGTGTTGAATAGGGAGATCATTGTGAGGGACAGGATCCGCTTTCATCACTTTGCAGATGGTTATTGTAGTTGTGGGGATTACTGGTAGTGATTCTTTGAAGTTCCAATTGAGTTTGGTTATTGATGCTTAAGTAGATAACTTACAGTAGATGTCTTATGTCTCAAAGCTTCTTGTGGCTCTTGTCTTGCCTGTTTCTAGCATCCTATCTGCTGTCTGCACTCTTTGTACAAGCACACCACTTAGATGATGACCTCCTCGAGTAGTAATGAGTAAAGTGCATCTGGTTAAAATCAGTGCCAAAAAGGTTTATTTCCATATGATGCAACTCCAAGCTTTGAGATAAGACATCCCTGTCTACAGAAGAACTCTCTGGATATTACATCCAGGTGAGTTCTTGATATTATTTTCTGGTCTTTCAGGTCTGAAATTCTCTCTTTCACGAATATCCTGTTGTTATATATTTGTTTGAATCTCTTATGACTAAAATTTTGTTAGTTGTTTGAATCTTTCTCCTAGTGTGGAAACTGGATTAGATTGGCTACTTGGACAAGACTAATGCGGAAAAAGTTAAATTACCTTGAGAAAACAGCAGACTTGAGTTGGTTGTAAAAAATAAAAATAAAAAGAACAGCCTCAAGTGGCCAATAGTTCACATAAGTTACATAGTAGAAGCAACAGCATTGCAGGCAGTGCAGTAGTTTTGACCTTATGAGTTGCTTGAACAAGTGAGGATAATGGCTTTTGTTGTTCCAGAGAAAATGTTCAGTAAATATAAGAAAAAGATTACTTCTTAGGAAAAGGGCGAATTCAAGTGACTGTCGAATCAAATTTCCACTAGAGTTTTTTACGTGTCAAGGGTAGTTACAACATTTTGGATTTTGAAGTGAACTTCTGCAGTGACCTCTCAATCTTCTTAAGCTTCAATCTAGTTGCAATTTAACCTTATATATACATATACACACAAACACACACATATCAGTTAATTCATGCTTATTGTATGTGAGAAGTGGAATTTTACTGATCTTTTGTTAGAGATATTGTTTGGACCCCATTCTCAACATTATTTCCCATTACTTTAATATTAAGTAACGGAGAATTCACTGCATTTGTTTCCAAAATACAAGTTGACATTCAAATGATGCAGTGATTTCATTGTAGGCTTCTCCAATAAAAGGTGGTTCTGCGTTGCTGGACTTGGACATATTACAAGCAACTCATCTATGGAAATGTCATTATATAGTAGTGTATCTTGCTTCAAAAGAAAAGCAAAAGGAAATAGTGATGCATTTAACCGCTACAAAACGTAAAAAGGATTTGATTGAACTCTTTTTCACTTGTTGCAGAGTCAAGATGGAGCGCCATCCAGTTTGTCATATCCAAGTGATAGATGGAGATGAGGTGGATTCATTAAAAGAACGCCAACCAAACTCGCTGATCAGGTGGAAAATATATCATCAATTTTATACTCCATGTAGAAGCTAAATGTTTAGTAATACTTATGCAATGTAATATTTTTCCTCAAAGCTATTAAACTGAGAGCACCATCAACTTGATCAGGTTGAAGCTTTTATTGCAATTACTTGCCTAGGCGTCTTGTATAGGAACTAATTGCATTTTGCCTCCATAAGTCTCTGGAAGCTGGCTTTCATCAATATCTTGAAGTAAGGTTGCTGTCAGTCGTTTGTTTTCCACAAACATGATCTGTAAAGATGGAAAATGGTTTGGTGAAGATGATTTGATACATGTTGTAATCAACAGTTATGACTGAACTAATACATCTACCTTCTATGTGAAACACAAATATTAGAACCTCACCTTTTTCTTGGTGTTGTTGTCTATGAAAGGATACAAAATCTTCCATAATGTGCAAAATAAGTAAGGAACATGAACAAGAAGTACTTTGCCAAGTCTTTCCGGGTAGCAATCCTGCAAAGTAGATGTCTTTAAGGTTATGGACTAAAATAGGGTAAGCCTCCATCTAATGACATTTTATAGGGAAGAATGTAGAGGATAAGATAACTAGACAGTATTAGTGACTAAACCTGTACGATGGATAGAGCCGCAAGATAGGCACGAACGTCACTGTTACAATAGCCAAAACCTTGGAGATCTGCGATTATCGTGAATTTCTCTCTTCCTGGCGAGGTCCTGAATCATCAAATAAAACCCCAAAATTAGTCATGCAGATGATGAGCTCTTTTTATCCTCTGTGTTTATTCTGCTCTTTTTGGGCAGTTACATTTCAATACTCAATAACTTGTTCTTTTTTAATTAAAAACAGGTCTTCCGTGCATGGTGGAGTTTGTTACTGATGTTTTCCTGTGACTTTGGAAAAGAGAAAAAGTAGAAGGAAAAAAGTGCTACTATTATTTTAAATGCTGTACCTTGCACACAGTTTGTCTAGAGCGAAGACTATAAAACCTGAGGAATCAAAGAAAGACTTGACTGTAAGAAATTGACTGGTTCAAAAGTCATTTTCACTGACCATGAAGCAGCAGACCATGTGGAATTAGAAGGAAAAAAAGAGAAGCAAGTCATACGTTTGAACTCTTCAAGACCTCCTAATTTGTTTTGAATATGCCTGCCACCAAAAACTACAGCAATGGGACATCCTTGTTTGTCCACACCTTGCATGAACATCTTGTTCTGTGCTATCTCGTTTGGTATCTCACACACTGAAATGGATCCTTTTGGTACAAAGCTTTGCCTCCATTTATGGTATTTCAAGAACATTGCTGCAGCTTTCTCTATGTCCAGATCCCGAGCTCGAAGAAACCTTCTCAAGGCATAATCATCTACTACCTGCAAACAGGACACATGGAAATCATTTTAGTTTTGATAAATAGATTGTTTTCATAGTTAAGAGAGTGAGAGAGATGATGCAATGCTGCAAAAAATTTTATTATACCTTGGAAGAAGGATCTTGCTTTTCAACAAGAGCTCTCATGAGTTCAATTTTGTTCATCTCTAGGTAAGCAATTGTGTCATTGCATTGCACTTGGATTTCTTCTTTTTCTGTTGCTGCTGCTTCCTGCATCATTCGTTGTTCTGAAAGATTTTCATAATTATTTGGCTTCATTGCTACTGCCTCTGCTTTCCCCTCCATCAGTTTCTTCCTTGCACCTATAACTAGTGGGAGAAATAACAACAGAAAGTAGAAGTTTCTACCCCACTTTCAAGATAACTAATTTTCCTCTTGTTTGTGGTTTTTTAGCCAAGTTCAAGAAGGAAAATATATAAGAGGAACATGGGCATGTTAGAAAAATTAAGTCTTTGAAAGAAATGAATAAAGCCAATTGACCATGACAGGTGTATTTTAATGACTGATGAGTTGAAATCGGGAGGGAGAGTAGATATAAATTAAGATTAGTGAGAAAAAAAGACTTGCGTTGTAGCCTATTAGTCAGTTAGGCAGATGAAAATTATGGAAGACCAAGAATTTGAGCAAAAATTAAAAAAATGTTAGGTCATTTGGTTATCAGGATTAGGACAGTATAATTGGGATTACATTTATCTCATGTTTGATTATTGGTATACATTAAACTTATAGTTTTAACACCAAAATCTTGATATAATCTATCACAAAGAAGATGTGGAATTATAATCCTAGAATTATAACTACACGGCCTATGCCCGTGCTGCGTACGGGCCCAACACTTTAGATTATAGTGCATCTATATGTATGTAGTTGTCTTTGAATAGTGATTATATATATATTATGTTCAAAACAAGATTAATATAACATTGTAGTTTGTGCTCCGTATCTAAAACTTTATTATATTAATGTTTGCTAAGAATACAAAATCGGCAAATTTATTAATATTTTTTAAAAGAAAAGACTTTTTTAAAAGGAAACTATTTTCCTCTCTTTGAGATAAAACAATAGCAATATTTAAGCATCAGTTAATACTTTTAACTTTAATTCGATTAATTTAAAGGTGTAAAATATTTATTATTTTTTATCAAATTTTGATTTGGATAATTCTAATTCAAATTATTAAATTAATTTTACATGTTTAAAACGAAACAAAGTAGAAATTGATTTTCTATTTAAACGAAGAAATACTATTTTTTTAATTTTTGGTAAATATTCTCGGTTTAGCTCATTTTACTTGTCATGTTGTCTTTTGGACGGTTTTTTAAGAAAACGTCGATTAGAATTATAATTTAATTAATTTACCTTATTCATTATTTGATCTCCATTTGATATATTTTTTTTTAGACATTAATCTCTTTTCACATTTATTTGAATAAGAATAAAAATAAAAAAAGTAATTAAATTTTATCTTATTTTAAAATATAAATATTTTAAGTATATTTATTTTTGTAAACATAACAAATAAATGACATGACGGAATAACAAATACAACAGTTTAATATCTACATTAGATCTCAGGCTAATATAAAAAAGGAAAGAAAATTGTATGGTTTGACTACTTAACCTTTTGAAGAAAAGTAATTTCATTTGCTCCTACTAATGGATTGATACGCACGCGGCAATGAATCCATCATTATTGACTTAATGAGATACTTTGGAAATTACATGAATATTATTTGATTTTTTGGGGTGCACTCTTTTTTGTTTGGACATTATTAATTTGCACTATTTTTATGCATATATATATATATACTATGTTCAAAACACGATTAATATAACATTGTAGTTTGTACTCCGTATCTAAAACTTTATTATATTAGTGTTTACTACGAATACAAAGTCTGCACTTTTTTTTTGACATTATTTTTTTTAATATGGGGTTCACTTTTTTTTTTTTTGATATTGCTTGATTTTGTTAATATGGGGTCCACTTTTTTTTACCGTGAGTTTGGAGATGGTGGGTTCGACTTTTTTTTTTTATTGCTTGATGTTGTTTAGTATGAGGTCCACCCTTTATGGGGTGCACTTTTTTTTTTTGACATTATTAATTTGCACTATTTTTATGCATATATTAGTACTATATAGAAGCATGGGTTTGCACTATTTTTATGCATATAATATATATATATATATATAATATATATATATATATATATATATATATATATATATATATATATACTATGTTCAAAACACGATTAATATAACATTGTAGTTTGTGCTCCGTATCTAAAACTTTATTATATTAGTGTTTGCTACGAATACAAAGTCTGCACTTTTTTTTTTTACATTGTTTTTTTTAATATGGGATTCACTTTTTTTTTATATTACTTGATTTTGTCAATATGGGATACTATGTTCAAAACACGATTAATATAACATTATAGTTTGTGCTCCGTATCTAAAACTTTATTATATTAGTGTTTGCTACGAATACAAAATCTACACTTTTTTTTTACATTGTTTTTTTTTTAATATGGAATTCACTTTTTTTTATATTGCTTGATTTTGTTAATATGGGGTCCACTTTTTTTTTCCCCTGAGTTTGGAGATGGTGGGTTCCACTTTTTTTACTTTTTTTTTTTTTTTTTGGTTTAACTGATTTTACTTGTCATGTTTTCTTTTGCACGGTTTTTTAAGTAAACATCAATTAGAATTAGAATTTCACTAATTTATCTTATTAATTATTTGATCTCCATTTAATATTATTTTTTATTTTATGACATTAATCTCTTTTTACATTTATTAGAGTAAGGAAAAAATGAAAAAGCAATTAAATTCTATCTTATTTTAATATATAAGTATTTTAAGTATGTTGCTATACAATAATTTCATTTGCTCCCACTAATGGATTGATACGCATGTGTACAATAATTTCATTTGCTCCCACTAATGGATTGATACGCATGTGGCAATGAATCCATCATTATTGATTTAATGAGATACTTTGGAAATTACATAAATATTGTTTGATTTTTTAATATGGGATGTATTTTTTTATATTGCTTGATTTTGTTAATATGGAGTCCACTTTTTTTTCCGTGAGTTTGGAGATGGTGGGTTCACTTTTTTTTTTTTTAAATATTGGTTGGTGTTTAGTTGGGGCCCATACCTTTTTTTTTAATATTGGTTGATGTTTTAGTTGGGGCCCACACTTTTTTTTGTTTGGTGGAAAACGGACGACGAAACTCTATAGAAACTCATGTTTCTATAGAGTAGTAAAATGGATTGATACGCATGTGGCAATGAATCCATCATTATTGATTTAATGAGATACTTTGAAAATTACATAAATATTGTTTGATTTTTTAATATGGGATGCATTTTTTTTATATTGCTTGATTTTGTTAATATGGAGTCCACTTTTTTTCCGTGAGTTTGGAGATGGTGGGTTCACTTTTTTTTTTTAAATATTGGTTGGTGTTTAGTTGGGGCTCATACCTTTTTTTTAATATTGGTTGATGTTTTAGTTGGGGCCCACACTTTTTTTTTTTTTGGTGGAAAACGGACGATGAAACTCTATAGAAACGCATGTTTCTATAGAGTAGTAATCTCAGGATATCCTTGTTCTGAATCAAACGACTCCTAAGCCAATTGCTTCTTATTAACCTAAGTTTTGGTGAGCAAAGTTACCTCAGTGACTGAGAAGTCGCAAGTAGATAGTGAAATATTCGAGATGCACGTAAACTGAATCGGACAACGTCTTTATAAGAAAATATGACAAATCAAAGGCCACTCCAACCAAAAAAAAAAAAAAGTGAGATAGATGGCTGTATCATTCAAAGCGGGTATTAACATCAAACACAATCACGCCGTATAAAATCATAGGTGCACTGCTAATTGCTTATTTAAAAAAAAATAAAAAAAGGAGATAAATGCAGTATTGTATAGGAGTTGATTATTTTGCCAATTGGTTACAGATTTTGGGGGTTCACCTACTTACCGCCCTCATTAATTGATAGATGACTAAGAACAACTTCATGGACCCCTAAGCATTTAATTGTATACAATCAGCGCCATTTATTGTAGTAGGTCCGTTTCAGTAAAGCTTTACCATGAAGTATGATTTTTCCCCTTTGGAGTATGATATATTTATATATTCTATGAGTAAGATAAAACTAAGTATGTTTAAGAGCCTGTTTGGATGAGCTTAAAAAAAGCAGCTTATAAGCAAACAGCTTATAAGCCAAAAAAAAAAAAATTGGTGTAAGCTGCTTTAGATAAGTTAAGCCAAACAAACTCAATTAATTTTTTGGGCTTATTTTAAGCACAAAATGACTTTAAGTTGGCCAGTCAAACACTCAAAAAAGCTGAAAATAGCTTATAGGCAACTTATAAGTCAATCCAAACAGGCTCTAAGTCTCAAGTTTACGTTGAAGGATAGGTGTACCACTCGATCCACACTTATGTTTTCTTGTTGCTTCAAATAATAATATTCTATCTTTTATTTCACTTTCCAACCAGTAGAGTACGTGATTTATTGTTTTATGATTATGTACTCTCTCTCACTCTCTATCTCCCAAAGAAGGGAAAAGGAAAACAAATTAAGCGTACGAAGGTAAATGTGTTGCCGAAAAATATTATCCTAGAAAATAAATAATTTTGTTGCTTATTTTTTTGTGTTTGATTAGAAAATATTATCCCGAGGCATTACTATATAATTTAGGCAAATATTATGCGTGAGGGGATGGAAGGTGGGGAATGATTAAGTCCACTTATGAAACACTTTCCTGCTTCCACCATGAAAGTCATTTTTCTTATTTTTTAAGGAGCTTGTTTTCCTAAAAAAAAATATTTTAAACTTCTTGACCAACCAAACATGACAAAGTTGAAAAAACAAACACACCCTAAGTCTAACAGAACTTAGCCATGACTTGACCAAGCCAGTCCTTGAATACCGACGACAAATCAAACTTAGATTGGCTTTTTTCCAAACTCTATGATGAATAGAACTAGTCTCGGCATGACTTATTCATGAGTAAAGATATACTGCCCGTCATGCTATAGGAGCTAAGTCAGCTGACCATGCCCAAAGTTGTTAAACCACAAGTAAGTAGGGGATGCCAAAAATAGGCAAGACTAGTGATGGGAGTGAGGTCGTCATAATGTAGCCCCAAGTCTAAATAAATACTATCAAATACACAAAGCAACATAAAATAACCTTTGATAGGGAACACTTTATCCCTAAAGTGAGCTTTCTAGTGTGAATCTGGATTAATCAATCCCCCCCAAAGCGGATACTGAAAACCGGGCGGGAACCGAAAAGAAACACAAAAGCAGCTAAGCAAGACTGCAAGAGTAATAAATGTAAGAGTTTCAAGAGGAGTCCATGGAGACGGCAGCAGATCATAAAATGTGTAGTAGTTTTCTGCTGCAGCTGGCCAGAAGACAAAACCAATTAATGCTTCGAATAAGAGTGGACCTCAACCAAACCGATGTTGACAATGTTTTCGAACTCAATTATTCAGTCAGTTATCTTCTTTTTTATTAGTATTATTTTTTTCTATCTTGTGGATGGGAGGATCCACTGCTACTTCAAGAAGTTGTAGATGATGCAAATAATGGACCTATGATACCTCATTTAATCAAAGTATAGGACAGCATCAAAGTTCTTGACTTCCACCGGCAGACAAAGGTATTACTACATCCAATAAAATGATGAGTGCTAAAAGAAGGCACAACTGAGAGTTCAACTTTGTCAGAATCCAAAAGTGTACACGCTAAAACTAAGGAGCCGTTTGGACATGCGATTAGAAACCATGAGATGAAAACAGCGTTTGAACATACATTCCATCTTATGATTTCAAACTCCAAATCATCCAAAAAGACATCATTTAAGGTTTCAAAAAATTTAAATATAAAACTTGACCCATAAATTTATATATTATAAAAAAAGACCCATAAATTAGTAAATATTTTTAATAATTACTCCACCAATCATTTACCAACCTCATTAACTTCCATTAACCTTTATTTATGTCTACCATATGGGAGGCTTATATTAAAGAGTAGTTATGTTAAATTTTCGTTTTTATTGAACTAAAAGTTTGATCAATTGATGTTGTATTTTTTAAAAAAATCTTCTAATAACGTATTAATTTTGTTATGAACTATGACTTGCTCATTTGATAAGATTATATAAGAATTGAAAATGTTTTAATAGTTTTCACAACTTGTGGGGTTTTTATGTCTATTAGAGAAAATACAACTTAAGATATCTAAATTACATGTCCAAACGGCTCCTAAGTTCAGGATCCAGTTAGTGATGAAGGAAAGCTGGTCTCACATCAAGCTTGCTATCATCCTTTAATTAATCAAAGAAATCATTTGATGAAAAACAAATTCAACTGTTAATTTACTCCCAGCTGAGTGTGTACTTTCTCGAGTTACAAACAGTTGTTCTCTCAGAAGAAGATTATTGAAACACCCATCGTCAAGCAGCCCACTGCCACCCAAGGACTCAACCGTTCACCTGTCCACATTGAAGCATCATAAGACTTGTCAAATTCATACATTCTGGTTGAAGAAATGGATAGAAGATGTAAAATTTACTATGTTAGGATGAAAAAGGACATTCACTGCATTCTATTGCTTGATCTCTGTGCTACTATGATATTCTCTTCTGCGCTAGTTAATGTGCTTTAAGTTAATATCAAATTTTAGACATAGGACAAAATTTTGAGAAGAACAACAAATTCTTTCCTCCATTTTCTTGACTTCGGAAAAGGTGAAGTGTTGAAAGAATAACGAGAGCTCTCTAAACAAAAATGAACCCCCCAAAAGTAGAAGAATAAATAAGTTAAAAGTTAAATTAAAGGAAGAAGAACCACCATGAAGATAAATAAGAATAAAAGTGACATGTTTTTTTTTTAATTGGTTAATAGGCAAAGAAGTGACGTACAATTGCTAGTAGGTACAATATTTTTTCATTCTTTTTCAAAAAAATATATTTTATATTCTTCAGTTGCTTTGAAACAAGCTTTCGTTACACCAAAAGATGGGGAAGACAAAAGAACATTATGAATTAACCAAGCAAGAGGAAATTACAAAAATAACTTCCTATCAAGATGATGCCCTGATGAGAGAATAATAATGCTTAGCCAGGATCGTGTTATTCGTATGCATTCAACGAATAAAGCCTAAATATCAACTGCATGTCCTCATATCAGCACTGATTCAGCATTTCATCAACATCCTATTGTATTGTGTTGTGTTGTTTCATTAGGATACAAGCCAGCAAATTGGTTTAAGAGAAACGCGTGCAATGATTTTAACAACCAGCAAAACAATTTGAAATCTTTAAAGAAGATGAGGAAATTAGTCCAGACAATTCTTCATTCAAGTACATCAGCAAGATAGGAGAAACTTACCTATTCTAGCAGCCTTCCAAAAGAAACCTCGAAACCTGCCACATTTACCATCTCGTAAGGATGTAAAAGAGAATAGAAAAAGTAAACATTTGAATTGAGACAAAATAAAGTAAACATTTAGGGGAAGATACAATTGGAGAACATATTACAGAACTTTCTGTAGATTCTAAACCTGAAAAGTTTTCAGATAGGCAAAATAGTTGAAGCCTGAGATGCCCTCAACAGAAATAACATGTTGAAGCCCATTAAAAGCCAAGGAAAAAGGTTAGATCCAACTAAAAGTGTCCGTGTAATCTCCTCTCCCAAAACTAGCATTATGTTTAACCACAGCAAGATCATTTAAGATAAGATTTCCCGACTTCTGGCCCAGCAAAGCCATGTTCCAATCAAAACCATCTACACATGTAGGTGTAACCACCAAATTCCCAGAGAAATATAACTACACCGGGAACCCTTAAAACTCAGAGTCATGTAGTACTAGATGATGCATAAAGTGGGTTACATGGCTTGTCATAGTGGACATACTATGATCAGGAGGAAAATTTGCATCAAACAAATGTTCAGTCTTGAGCCCCTCAAGTACATCGACCATGCTAAAAACTTCATTCTATGGAGTTAAACATGAAAGACAGGAAATGAAGAGGGATATTTTGCAGGAGAATTCTGATCTCACAAGGAACGTGCCTCTCCCCTGAACCCTCCTTCTTATGAGCTGTTTCCTCCAACCCTAAACTTTCTCTGCTGTCATGAGGGATGCGGCAGTGCAGCAGGAGCAAGGAGGAGGGGAGAAGTAGGCTGACCAGAGGGAGGGTGTGGAGAGGATTAATGTCTCTTTATCAGAGAAGGGAACCCATCAAACGACAAAATTTACCATATTGTAGGTTCATGTTACCCAGTAACAGTAAAACAAGCCTACCTGCTACCTTATAAGTGCGACCATACATGAAAGCCAACCATGACAGAATATAGAAACATGGGGTACAAGTATTAATTCAGAAAAGGCATTGCAAAAAGACATTCCTAAACCAGGCATCCACATAATAAAAGGAATAAAAAAAGCAGTTCCTAACCCTTTACCACACAGTTGGAGGAAATAAAGAACTGCTATATGAATTAATAAGGACCAGCATAGGTAACATTCACGTTAATACCAAATTCCTATCCCCTATCTATTAGAACTACTCACGGAGAAGACTTACCCAGTTCTATGTTCAAGAAGTGCTGGAAAATGCATCTTAACATAAGTGCATGTACAAATCCCTAACAACACTACCGTCAGGAAGGAGTGGAAATTGAAGAGAGCCGACTGAAAATCCCAGCAGAAAAAAAAATGAGCATCGTACTTCTAATTCAACAGCATAAATAACAATAACCGTAATTAAACTTACCATATCTGAATTTTCCTCTCTTAATCAGCTATCTCTTCCACCAAGCCTACACAGTACAGAAGAATCTGTTAGCTCCTATCATACTCACGCAATGTCAAGAAACTTAACGCAATAAAAAGGGTTTGCAGTCCCTGCTCTTTGTCTTTTGATCAAATGATGAAATGAAATAACAAATAATGGATGACCATGAGCACCTTATAACCAGATCAAAATGAGAAAGACATACTCCAAGATTAAACAGATACTAAATTTATTAAGAAAATAAACCCTAAAAAATAAACAAAATCATTGAAGCAAACGCCACTAAAATTTCATGAGCTATGCTTTTGTTATCAAAATAAATTGGAGTCTCTATAGTAGCTTTCTGCACTGAGCAAGAGCAGTGTCTCCGTTCTTATTTTTTTCTCACGTGTCGTCTTCTGAATTTTTCAATCGTCTCTATTATCTTTCTGTATGCATAGCTCAAGGTTACAACTCTCACCTATCTAGTGAAAGACCGTAATAGGGAAATCTAGTAAGAAATATTTGGACGGGAAAAGAGAAGCATATAATAGACAAAAAGAGACTTTAGTGTAAAACTTCTAACTGTCAGGAAATTAAATCTCCAATTAAGCTCGAATATGGCACAGCCTGTAGTCATATTATAAGTTGCAACTATATTTATATTGCCCCTTCCAGTCCGACAACAATGACATTTGTTCAACGCTAGTCATTTATCAGGAAAAGAGACATCTCCAACTCCATGATGTGTGATGCTGAAGAACCAAGGTTTGCTGTCTAGAGTCTTCTATCCCCTTCTTTTAATTTTAAGTGAAAAAAGAAGTCTTCTCACCGCTTCTTCTCTGTCTTTCTAATGATATCCTATTGCATTTACCACTGAAGCTTCAATGATAATGACACTATCCAGCTATCACTGTACAGCAAAATTAAATCAGCCTCACTCATATGTCCTGCCTGTTTTATACCTCAAATTAGGATAATATATAAGTTATAACCCATATTAACAACAAAATTTTAGTGTTTAAAGCTTAAGACATCATTCACTACACCAATCTCTAAGCTTGTGCAACATCTCTCATTACAATGCTCTATAATTTATAAAGTACCACAGTCTACATATTTAATATGTGTATACCGCCGAAGGGCTTGCAAGTAATGGAAAAATCCAAACGTGGAACTTGGTTTCTCAGGTACTCAGCTATGCTTATGCAAAATTTACAGCATATAAGTTCCTTTGACCACACAACAATTAAATGTCCAAGTCCCGAGTTGCTGAAATTCCATTAAACTTCAATGATATATTATCTCCATGAGAAAAGCTTCAATATTCCACATTTGTGCTAATGTTAACTTGTAATACCACATTGATTTTTGTTCCATAACTTAAAACACAAACTTGATATCATACAGAAATTAATATTAAGCAGCAAGAAAATGGATCATGAACAAACAGAGTGTATCAAAGCCCAACATGGAAAAATTGAACTTGTGATTTATAATCATTTGTATTTCAATGGAAATCAGGAAGAGCTTTAAGCTGAAATGCAAACCATCAGTTCATCCAGCAAAAACACAAGGAATTAGAATATGAGACTGCATCATACAAGGCATTTTCAAGGTTTAAACCCTAACCACCAAATTTTAGTGTTCAAACCAAAATTTCTCGTTTTCAATCGTATGTATTATGAGGCAATTTCAAACACGTATGTAATAAAAAATATTTTGTTACCTAACATAAAAGAGTCCAAGAGCGAAATTCCAGTGATAGATGGATAATGGGATTTTAGATCTCTAGATCCGATCCGTCTATCAAAGCACTTGTCTCCGATCACAGCAACTAGAGAGTCGATTCAAACTCAATCATCTGAGATGACAGGCACGCAATTAAGAATCGATGAATTGGAAGACAGAAGATGAATAAAAAATGAAAACCCTTTTTTCTTAGAGAAAACACATGTTGCAATTCTAACTTGCCACGAAAACTCACTTAACTTCTAATTATATACATCCTGTAAAACATATGATTCAATTATTTTCCGAGCCTGAAACTTTTTAACCCAAAAAATAACTGGAACCAAACTAACCCCTTTTTTTTACATTTACACTTCGGTCCTTTTACGCATAGAATCTGTGCGCGAAATCCTCTTTTCCTCGACCCCATTTTTTAGAAATCAAACTCAAAATTAAGTTTTTTCCGTACTTTGATCAAAGATTAGTCATGTTTCAAAATACTGGAATATAAATATTTTATATAGAACTTAATATTTTTTTAGCGTAAAATAATGTCCGCTCATTACATCAAGTATACATATATGTTTGGATCGTCGTTTTAGAGATTGTAAAGTGCCTCGAAGTAAATTTGGAAACTTGTTATTTTAAGTTTTTTTTCGTACTTTGACCGAAGATTAGTGACGTTTCAAAACATCAGAATATAAATATTTTATATAGAACTTAATATTTTTTTAGCGTACAATAATATCGGCTCATTACATCAAGTATACATACATATTTGGATCGCCGTTTTAGGAGTTGTGAAGTGCTCTAAAGTAAGTTTGGAAACTTGTTGTCTTTAAGTTTTTTTTTTATACTTTGACCGAAAATTAGTCACGTTTCAAAACGTCGGAATATAAATATTTTATATAGAACTTAATATTTTTTTTAGCGTACAATAATATCGGCAGTATACATATACCTTTGGATCGTCGTTTTAGGGGTCGTAAAGTGCTCCGAAATAAGTTTAAAAACTTGTTATATTTAGGTTTAAGTGGCATATTTTATAGAGTTTTGATTAATCTCTTTTGTTTTACTCCTAAAGTTATGAAAGTACTTTTCTGGTTCAAGAAAAATAGAAAAGAAAAAATTACTTTGCTTTGTATTAGGTTATTTTTTTCTTTTATGTCTTTTTTATTTTGTTATTGTATTGTGTAATCCGCACCTTTTGAATGTGCAAAAATAAATATAATATTTAAAAATAATTCATCCAATACAAGAGGTTCATAATAATTGAAAAATATTTCATTCCATTAGCAACGAAATATATCATTAAATTACAATATACTTTAAAAAAATCAAGTTCTAGACACTCTTCTACTTCCAGATGTGCTGCCACCATGAGAGTTTTGCCCACATGAAAGCTTATCATGCCCAAATTGCTTACATGTCGAGCACTTATGAGAGTAAGTCTTTTCTCTAACATCCATTTGACTAGGATAACGGGTTAGCTTGTTTTTTCCCAATTTACGGATATGCTTCTTGTTCGCAACCATAGAAAACGGCACGGCTGGCCAATAAGCTTGATTACCAAGGGGATGGAAGTGGCAGGAATATGCTGTAAGGTAATTTACGACCTTATATTCCCCCGCCACATAATCAATTACATTTCTAGCCATTCTCTCAAAGCACTTGACTGCATAAGAACATGGCATGTGGTACGTTTGCCACTTACCACAAGTGCATGATCTTGTACGCCCAGTAACGATATGTTTGTTTCCTCCTTTGTCGTCGTAATAACCCGTTCTAACTTCATACACTCGTTGAATGACGTCATACTCGATTATGCGGTGACCCTCTGCTTTTCTTCTATGGTGCTCCATCTTTTTGTAGGGCTTTGGCATCTATGTTCCGTCCTCAGCTAATATGGATCTGGCCTGCCTTGTCCTATCTGCAAACAGCTCCACGACCTGCTTGAAAGTTAGTCTTACCATTGCGGTGACAGGTAGTCCGCAAGCAGATTTAAGGAGTCCATTGAAAGACTCTGAGATGTTTGTTGTGAGCATGCCCCATCTCCTTCCTCCATCAGCATAAAACGTCCATTTTTCAACTTCTAATTTCATCAACCAAACATATGCCTCTTCACTCACTTCCCTTAGCAGCTCCATTTTTGCAGCCCATTTTCTTTGTTGATGCTGCACCGCAGCCCCCCACATCAATTTGTTTACAGTGCCATTTCCAAACTTTGTTTGCAAATTAGCCTTTAAGTGTCTTAAACAATATCGATGGTAAGCATGTGGAGGCTGCCACCCTTCCAGAATACACATATTGTGCAATAAGTCTTTATGACGATCCGATAGGACACATATGCCCTGACGACCCCTAATAACACGAGTCTTCAGATGAGTCAAGAATATCCTCTATGTCTCGTTGCTCTCGTTGGCGGCAATTACGAAAGCAAGAGGGAATATTGAACCATTGGCATCCATACCTACTACAATTAGGAGCTTGATGTCATATCGGCCATATACATGCGTCCCATCATCGATATCACATTCCGGCAGTGAGAAAAGCCATAAATACTTGGTTTGAATGCCCAAAAGACGAAGTCGAAAATTCTGCCCTCTAAAAGCCGCCATTGTACAACAGTGCCAGGATTAGCATGTTGTAGAGCCATCATATACCCCGCCAATGCCCGAAAAGAGGATTCCCAAGTTCCAAAGATCATCTCAAAAGCACGTGTACGCCCGAGAAATCCCTTTCTCTTGCTTATGGTTTTATCATATTTGGAGTGGATCATACTAATACAAGTTTTGATGGGCACCCTGCATAAGTTTAAACAAACAACATTTAGCAATGATATTTTAATTGCTATAAGATATATAATGTACTAGGTCAGATAAGTTACCTTAGAGTTTCCTCAATGTCTTTAAGTAACACATGAGCAATCAAGTTTATATATAAATTAAAATGATCTGCTCGACTTTGTCCCATATCACAAGTGTGCTTTGGGTGGAATTTTGTGATTTCCCACAGACCATCAGGCTTAACAATTCCCCGCAGCAACAACCGACAGCCTTGAGTCTTTCACTTACAAGCCAGCCTCGATACCGATTTGTTTGAGTCATCAACCTTAAACTCCCTCATATCCTTTATACAATAAATTTTGACAGCCCGTTGCAACGCCTTTTTTGATGCAAACATCATTTCCTTTGTAAGGACGCATTCATCAGTCATGAGATTTTTTAGTTCAATCCACATTTTTTGGCGACTTTGATCATTATCTATTGTGAAGACAAATGCATCATCACGACCTTATAGACTATCAAGATATGGAATATAGTCAGAATGCCACTGCATTGGGCTGTCAGGAATTGGGTTTTCCGCCATCGGAGGTGGTATGTGGGGGTGAGTTGGTTCTGCTTGGTTCAGGGGACTAAAATGCGTATCTTCTTCATCCCTTTCACTATCGTCATCATCGGTTTCCTCTGCATTATTAGCTGGTTCATCGCTATCACTCTCTGATGTATCCACATAACTTGGACAATCAATGCCATCTAAGAAAGACCTCATCCTACACGATAAAAAGCATATGTTAAATTCCAAATTCAAATACATATACATATATATATATATATATATATATATATATATATATATATATATAACATCAAGGTGATGAACCTACACACATTGAGAATGAGCATGGTGTGGAGAATGATCAACTCCACCAAACTGAGAGGAATGCCCAACATCCACAATTGTACCACTGGCGAGTTTTGATAATAATCAGCTGCATCTAACTGAGAATTATTATAATAATCAGCTCCATTGAACTGAGAGTTTTGATAATAATGGACTGCTCCACTAAATTGAGATGATTGCCCAATATTACTCCTATCAGGTCTATAACCCCTACAAAGATTTAAAAATAGTTATTTACCAATACATACAATAAACACGTGCTACTATACAAAATAATAATAATATAAGAATGCATATTTACCAAATTTGATTAAATTGTTGGGTTAGATTTTCTAGCGGCACCTGGCCACTCAAAATGTCCCCGTAAGAACTGATATCCCCATAAGTGTTAACTTGACTGGGTTGTTCTTGAGGGACCTCTCGGGGTATCGTTTCAACATACATCTCAAGAACATTAATGGTGACTAAATGTTTATATTCTTTTGGAGCATTCAAATAATCTCTCAAAGAATCATCATCACTGATATAATGCATACCATAAAGCACTATACCATGGGAAACTCATTGTGGATATTTGCTTGTTATAGAGATTTCATATTCATCTGGACTAATGTTCATTTTTTCATGTATGTAAGTGATTAGTGATTCATAAGACATTTCAAGTGGACATTTAACATGAACTTTTGGTCCTTTATTGTAACGAACTGTACTATTGTCATTAAGGATAATATCATCCCAATATAGTGAAACCCTAACTGATGGAATATCTTGAGTCATTTTTTGTATGAAGTTTGATTTTTTTTTTTTTTTTTGAATGACTTAAGAGAGGCTTTTTTGAATGACTTAAGAGACTTAAACTTATGAAATAGATGAGTTTTTACCTCGTCCAACATTCTTCTTAAATAGATTCATATTGACCCCTATTGCACATTGAAATGTTGCGCAATAGTTATTATTTTCATCATTTCATGCATTGTATTGTCAAATCGGTCCTTTATGTGTGATAAAAAAAACTGAAATTGACATGCATGACGTGTAGTCAAATCAAGCATGGGGTATAAATACACTTATATTGCGCATTGAAATGTTGCGCTATATGAATTAATGTTTAATAAAACGGTCAAATAATGCATCATTGTATTGTCAAATCGGTCATTTATGTGTCATAAAAAAGCTGAAATTGACATGAATGATGTATTGCCAAATCGGTCCTTTATGTGTCATAAAAAAACTGAAATTGGCATGCATGATGTATTGTCAAATCTCTCCTTTATGTGAGATAAAAAAGCTGAAATTGGCATGCATGGCGTGTAGTCAAATCAAGCATGGGGTATAAATACAAGTTTACAACTCCTAAAACTTAAAGATAACAAGTTTCCAAACTTATTTCGAGACACTTTACAACTCCTAAAACGACGATCTAAACATATATGTATACTTGATGTAATGAGCCGACATTATTTTACGCTAGAAAAAAATATTAAGTTCTATATAAAATATTTATATTCCGGTATTTTAAAACGTGACTAATCTTCGGTCAAAGTACGGAAAAAAGCTTAATTTTGAGTTTGATTTCCAAAGAATAAAGGTTGGGGTCAGGGGAAAGAGGATTTCACGCACAGATTCTATGCGTGAAGCCTAGTTTTTTATTTTTTTATTTTTTTAAAGTGTTAGTTTAGTTCCAAAAGTTATTTTTTGGGTTAAAAAAGTTCCGGACTCTTATTTTCCACCCTGAAAAAATAACACCACTCTCATAATGTGAGGTGTATTATACTCGCGCCACGTCATTGCCACATCATTGCCATGTCAAAAATTACCAACCCTTCATTTTTTATTTTTCTTTTATTATTTTTTCTCTTTCTTCTTCTTTTTCCCTTTTCTCTTTCTTCTTCTTTCTCCTCATCCTCACCACACTTGTAGCAACCACCACCGCCGCCGCCGTCACCACGACCTCCTCCACCACCATAAACACCGCCTCCTTAAATCAACCCAATTGAAAAATCCCATCTTTGTCAAAGATTTTCTTTTATTAATCATATTTCCACGTTAATTAATTCCTAATCAATTATTAAAATTCCTAAATCAAACAAAAAAAATCATTATTATTACCAGTCCAAATTGGATGAACTATCCTTCAAAAAAAAAAAATCATCACCATCATCTTTAACCCACACCCACCACCACCACCATCATCTCCCCACCAAATTTCATCCAATTCCTTCTCAAATTAGTCCCACTTACACTCAAATTCGTCCAAATTAGTTGTTTTGGTTGTTATTGTTGGTTATTATTATTATTATTATTATTATTATTATTATTATTATTATTATTATTATTATTATTAGCAATCCCATTTCTTCCATAACCATTATTCCATAACTTTATTTTTGAAAGAAAACAAAAATCAAAATCAAGAAACCAAAAAACGGTGAAAATGAAAAGAAAAGAATGATAAGAATGTAGAGAGAAAGAGGGATTTGTGAAGAAGAAGAAGAAGAAGAAGAAGAAGGAAGGTGGTAGGGACGGGGCTGTGGGGTGAAGAAAAAGAAGGTGGTGGGGGCGGGGCTGTGGGGTGGGAGGGGGGTTGTGAAGAAGAGTAATTTCAAAAATCAATTTATCCAGTCCATTTGAAGGGCAGTTCGTGCAATTTCTTCAACACGTTGTGGGTCTTCTTAATTTGGTGATTTGAATGAGAAGTAGAAGCAAAATTGGAAGAAGATGGTTTGTTGAAAATTATTGTTGCTTCGGTGGTGGGGAAGGTTGGCGGCGGCGATGGTGGTGGTGGATACGATGGTGGTAGCTGTGGTGGAGGTGGATATGGAGGAGGTGGTGGTGGTGGAGGTGGCAATGATGAGGATTGGGGGGGGGGGGGGGGGTTCAGTTGGGCTGATTTAAGTGGGGTGGTGGAAGACGAGCGGGTGGGGGTGGGGGGTGCATTTTTATTTTATTTTTTAATTGTATGTTATTTTTTAATTGTATAATATATATATATATATATATATATATATATATATCAGCGGGTCCACCTTTTTGTGTTCTTTACTCTCTTAATATTTTTTTTTTGCCACGCCAGCATTTGAGTTTATATTTAATTAAGATGAAAGTTGTTTATGGGGGTATTTAAACGTTCATAAAGTTTAGTTGCTAAAGTGAGTTTTCGTGCTACATTCAGGGGTGAAATGATGTTTTTTTCTCTTTTTTCTAGTATAATGTGAACATTAGCTCTATATTCTATGCCTTTACCATCTTTGGAAACAAAAGAAAATAAACAAGTAAAAATAAAACTTGTGTTAAGATTTCAATTGAAGAACTTATGTTCGACTTGTTCTATTAAATTACTAGTTAATTAACCCGCGCTTTGCGTGGTTAGATTTTCTTTTTTGTAATTTGATTGGGTGGGGGGTGCATTTTTATTTTATTTTATAATTGTATATTATTTTTATTGGTACTTTTCTTTTATAAGGGTTTCATTCTAAAATGTCTATTTAATATAAGGACCATGTTTAGGGTTAAGTTACCTTTAGTGTCATGACCGCAGTTTACACACACAAAAACAATTTCTTAGATTCTTCAATAAAACCTATGTAACTGAGCTTATGGTTTGTCATTCAAACCTGCTAATGGTTGGAATACTTTAGCAGAAAGATAAAAATATTTGTGTCAAAATAAAGTGAAGCTCGTGTGATACCCTCTCCAGATCAAAATAAGTGAATTATGGGGTGTAGCATACCCCTAAGAAAGTTAATTAATTACACCAATATAAAAGATCATTTGACAAAATTACGCTTTGCTTTCTCCAAATTTATCTTACAAGTAAAAATAGTCAGGATTTGAAGAACTCATTAGAGAAACACAAAACATATGGATATATTGAAATCTTAGCATTTGTTGAAAATCAAATAAATAAAGCAAGAAGAATATCTTGACAATTGAACCTGAAGCACAAGTACAATCATGACAATATAGAAGAAAAAGAAGAAAACATTCTTTTCTTTATTCTCACCGATGCCGATACCCAAATTGAAGCCCCGACTAAGTGAAAATTATATGGAGAAAAAAACGATATCATTTCAACGCAAAAACTCTGTCATTCAGTTGACTATTGATATGCATATATATTAGTCAGGAAGGATGATGGAGGATGATGGGTCTAGATTGAGAAGCAAAGAGCTATAAAATACATAAATGGCATTGTGAACGGTAGAAATTTGAAGGAATGAAAGGAAATTTGAATGTGGTTAATGGATGGCATAATCGAAAATGTTTGCGGTGATATTTTAATGATCAAGAGAACCATTAAAGACAACTTGAGGAGGCTTTTGGGAATGGTTAGCATAACGTTGTGTCGTTCAATAGAGGAAGGACATATCTATTCAGTAGATATTAGAAACGGTAAGCATAACATTGTTTCTTAAATGGTGACTTTTAGTATTAGGATTTTAGTAGTGCGAACAGGTGCAATAATGTAGAAAGTTAGTGAAGTGATTTTTGGATTATTTTTAATATTACATAAATAAATTAAAAGGTGAAAAATCCAAAAATTTGTAATAAAAGATAAATAATTTTTCTGATTTTAGAGAGTGTCACATCATCGGGCCTATGACCCTCTTTTATATAGATACTAGTAAAACTTATCCGCGCTTCGCGCGGTCATAAAAACCCTAAATAAATATATAATAGGAGAAATATTTATTAAATATTAAAAATATTTTAACGCTTAAATTTTTTCCTCTAATTTGATTTTTTTAATCTTCTAGAAATACTTGAATTTTGCATAATCTATAAGGGTTAAACTTCAATGGCAAACCTTTCTTGCTTTAGTTGCGCTTCGAATTAATGACATGTTAGTAGTATTCAACAGTTAAAAAAGAGCACAGAAAGAATTGGAGAATAACTATTGAAATCAAATACAGTAAACTTATTTAAGAGAACAAGACCAACACTTCTTTTTTTGGGTTTGTAAAACCAAGATATATTCCTTCCTTAGTCTCATGTCCTTAACAAAAACAAGAACCACTACCTTTTTTGTATAAGTTGTCATTGTAAGTTGTTCAAAATTCAACTTATTTATTTGCAGAACATAATTTGATGTGAATAAAAGTTTAAAGTAATATCTAAATAATTAAAAGCACAACTTTTGACTAAAAAGTTTTAAAATACATGAAAAATATTGAAAATAACTTTTACATCTTAACATATAATAAATTATTTTAATAGATTCTATAGAGTAGAAGGATATTTACAGCGTGCATCGCCTATTTCAGATCAACGTTAAATCGAACAAAATTTAGCCAAAATAATTAATGTAGTAGAAGCTGTGCAAATATAGAAAAATTGAGAATCGACTTACATGTTTCTCGTCATTGCTGCTGCAATCGTCCAGAGACTCAAAAAAATCAATTAAAAAAATAGACGGGGTACTCTAGGAAGAATAATAGAGCAGAAGCATAGATCTGATAGAGGTATATATCGTTCGGAAAGCATAATTACGAAAAGTTTTAAGGATATTTGAATGATAGGTTGGTGTATCATGTTCACCAATTTTTTACTGCTACGATTTTACAACTACGCAATTGTTGGATGAATGTCTTCTTTCTACTCTGTATATATATGGTCAATTGCTTTACTATGGCAAAACTGTGTACTGACTCCAATTTGCAGTTGTTCCCAAGGAATTGAATCAAGATCATGGTTTGTGACGATTTCTTCAAATACATCATGAACCCAAAAATCTCTAATAAAATTTACATTCCACTAATTTAGAAGTAACAAATAAGTAAAAACACTTCCCCTACAACTCTATCCTACAAAAAAAAAAAATAATAAAAAAAAAAAAAAATAACAAACCAAAGAACAAAAGTACATTTGGAGGCATTATTAACCCTGCAATTTTTGACAGAGTTAGCAGCCCTTTTCTTTTCTTCTTATCCATCTCCCCCTCTTCTAGCCTTCTAATTAGTGGAGTCACGCAACCTTCAACAAAATTGAATAAGATACTTGAGAATGCTTATGATATTTTGGTTGCTTGAATGAGGCATTTAAAAGTCAATATGCTCACCATCAGTTACCCACGTATATAACTGTTATGGGAATTGAGAAAGTAAGGGGTCTAATCCAACCAGTAATGAACGAATCAAAACCGTGGTTTTTTGTTTGGATAAAAATTAAAAAATAAGTATAAACATTAAAGAATAGTAGCAATGAATAGAGGAGTGGTAATTAATACATTTATTCTTGTACAATAATAAGTAATAAATAGAAATGTAGGGAAAATGGCCAAAAAATTGAGAAAAAAGATAAATATGATCCTTGGCCAAATAGAGGTGTCACATCATCTCTTTATTGCCTAACTTTATATTATATATAGATATATAGTTGTTCAATCTCCAAATGTGCTTTAGATGTAAAACGTACTCTAACGGTGGCCTAATTATCGAATTTGTGAATATGTGTAGTTTATTAGGAGAGTTAATCAGTTTTTTCTATTCAACATGTATTTATTCTATCAGATACCTAGGCTTTAGATGACCCCTATATGATAAAAGAAACTAGTGAATTCATCCGTGGTTCGCGCGATTAAATTTGAACATATACTAATGTTAGAATTTTATAAAAGAAACAATATTTATTTATCAAACATCTTTCATGATCAATATTTATTTATCAAACATCTTTCATGATTGTACAATATTTATTTATCAAACATCTTTCATGATTGTACCATTTTTTTAATTATAATTCTTTAGATAATTTATACAACATCTTTTGACTGAAAGAATATGTGAGACATCAAAATCTTTCTTTTATACATAATTTCGTATATTTCATCTTATATATAACTATTAGTAACCATACAAATTTAAAATTCAATTCAAATTTGAGTTGTATATTGAGAAATAGAATTTAATTTTACCGACATAATATGTTAAAAAAAAAAAAAAAAAAAACCTTCTAGCTAGCATGCAAAAAAATGGTGATGAAATAAATAATTAGCTCAGACAATTCTTTTTCAATGTTCCCGGTCTTCAACAGTTTATTACATTTCTAATAATCTCCTACCAAAATAATGAAAAATAAATATAGAAAAAGAGTTAGTTACCCAGCTAAAACAATTTTAACAAAGAGGAGATCAAGCCAGGAAAAAATAGAAAAAGCAAATAATTAAATAATTAGTATAAATAAAATTAAGCCATCTAACTATCCCAATTATAAGAAAATTAGATACTTACATTGGGTGAAAGAGAGATTATCAAATGGTTCCTTTTATTTTTTTGAAGTCAAATTTAAAGAATACTAATTTTAAACTATTTAGAGAAAGCAAATAGAAAAGTATTACCAAAAAAGACATTCATGTCAAGTGGTTAATGCCTTTGTCCTTCTCCTCAAATCTCCCCATAGTCATCTTTTAGTCTTATTTTCATCAATCCACCATTTGGTCTTCCCTTTAATCCCTGCAAGAAATAATAAATCACAAAAAGTGATGCACTACCAATGAAAATTGTAAGAAAAAAATTAAAACACACACATTTTATTTCGTTGTTTAGGGGTTAGAATCAATATAGGATACGAAAAACTAACTTACTGGATGAAAATCTTAGAAAGTAAGATCATACACGATATATTTGTTAGTATATACTATTTAGTGCACAGTCAAAAATGCATGAAGGCACAATGCATGGAGAATAACATACCCAATAAAAAGAAAAGATCTATAGGGCCAACAATAGAGTATCAATAAGCAGATGAATGAACTTGCCTCTGTAGTTTTCGATGATTAAGCTTGCATGGAGGGAAAACGGCTTTAGAAATTTACAATAAAATTACCAAAACAACATGAAAAATCAAACAATAAGGTAGAAAAATTGAGGAAGATACAGAATTTAAGATCAAGGAAATAAAGTATTCCAAGAAGAAAGTATAAAAAAAAAGTTCAAATTGACAAAGCAAAAAGATAAATGGGTAAATGATTCTGGCATAAATAGAAAACGCTATATGCAAAAATGATGTCTGAATATATCCTTAGCCTGTATTTATAGTTAATGGTATTTGAAACATGTACAGATTACCTAGAAGAGGGGAAGTAAACCACTCATTTACTAGTGATGTGGCTATGGTTATGGCGCAGCAACCTGTGACATTTTTTCTTTCTGGCCTTCTGGTATCTTCTTTTGTGCTAGCATGTCTTCTTCTTTTCTCTACAATTAAGAAAAGGTTTTTGTTACCATAGAAATACTG
Source organism: Lycium barbarum (assembly GCF_019175385.1). Lineage (NCBI taxonomy): Eukaryota > Viridiplantae > Streptophyta > Magnoliopsida > Solanales > Solanaceae > Lycium > Lycium barbarum. The sequence goes on along the minus strand of NC_083337.1, from coordinate 156,784,445 downwards.
AGGCAATGTTGTCATCTAGATGGAACATATATGTCCTCAAAAATGAGGGAATTATGAATCTTATTGTGGAATGGCGACAGACCTTCAATTTTTTCATGCGATCACCAAGAGCTGGCAAGCCTTCCAACAATGTTCTTGCTATATAATCATTGGACCTAGCTTGTTTAAAGAAAGGATGCTTCAACAACTTTTTGGCTGAGGCCCTTTTTGAAGGATCTTTAACCAAGCAACTAGCAATCATTTGCCTAAAGGACTGAGAAGGAAAAAGGATTGCACAGATGTTAACAATATTATTGGAGGATAAACATTAATGGTTTGATAAATACCCTCGAGAACTTCCTGTCCCTCTCAGAATCAAGGCGTGGGGTGTCATTTACTCATTTTGCAATGTCATTAGCAACACCTTCATTGGCGTTGGGACTTAGTAGCTCAGTTGGTTGGCTACATGATATTTTACCTTGTTGGTGAGGGTTCGAATCCCACATTGTAATCCCCTCCCCCATTTTCTCTTCCCCTACCCCCTATCCCTATGTAATAAAAATAATTTTTTTAAAAAACATTTTTTTTTAAAAAAAAAACCCCACTCATTTACTAATTATTTAAAGCACAAATAGTTAATGTACGTACCTGCATAGTGGAGGGGGAATAAAGACCCCATTTACAGGTTATTTAAGGACCCATTTATAAGTTAAATAGAGTGTCTTTAAAATCTAATTTCAAAGTAACGTTTCAGTATGAGAGAAGTATACAAAACTACCATTGAGATGCAACAGTTAAGAAATGAGAATTAGGATTACTGCATGTACGTGGGTAAACCTTGCCAAGGAATATTTAATGTATGTTTTTTTTAAAATCCAATTAGTTAGTAAATTACTATGTAGATAATGAAAAGAAATGCAAAAAATTGAGAAAAAGGATAAATAGGAATGGTGGTCATAGAGAGGTGTTACATCACCTTGTCTATGTCTAGCTTTATATTATACTAGTGAATTTGCCGCGCTTCGCGCGGTCATAAAAATAGATAAATGAAGGTTAAAAAGGTTCTCCTTACAATGTTAATTGTATAGATTGGATAAATTATGGTTCGTTATTTTTTCGGTTAGCTCAAACACTTTCCATATAACCAGTTTGACGAAAACGTACTTTGTAAGAAAAAATGATATTATCCCTGAATCACCATATAAATTTCTATATTAACCATATGTTATTGTATTTCTTCGTTAAAGCATAATCAATAATTTGATTTTATTGTACTTCTTCGTTAAAGCATCATCAATAATTTGATTCAACAAAATTATTCTTTTGCTTCTTCATTACTAAAAGGAAAGTTTACTCACTTAAATCGATCTTTATATCTGAGTGATGTAATTCATATATAATTTGAGTATATAAAGACAATCTCATAATGGATATACTTCACTCAAAAATATAATATCTATGTTTCAAGTAATTAGCTGAGTAAAAAATATATTCTTAGACAAACAGCTTTTTTAGGCACATAATTATTTACTTTTTCACTAATTTTTACAAATTTTAATCATTTTCTAGTTTTAAGATAAGATTTATAAACAGAAAATTTTAGCATTCAAATTTAGATATATTTCTTTGATTATCTGAAAATGGAAAGAAGAGGAAATACATTTTAGGAAACTTCATTTTTCTTGCAGTTATAAATAGGTGATTTTTACTTGGACTTGTTTTATGTTTAAATTTGATCTTAACTTCATTAGGTAGTTAAAGTTTCATAAATGAAAATAACACAAAGGGAGAGCATGACAATAATTTCGGCACTGTTTTCCACGTGCGTACTTTAATTTTTGTAGGCAGCCTTAAAAAGGAAATGATAGGAACTGGGTAGAAAATGTCGGGTAAAAAGAAAGCCAAAGGGTACGAAATTTTAAAGAAAGAAAATGGGGCGTCGTTTCAGGGATAAATGGAGCCTTTTCAGAAAGGATATCTAAATCCCGAATAGACATATCAGGCAAGAATTTAGGAAATTAATGCAGAATTCGAGGAAATTAGATAAATAAACGGAAATTAAGGGAATTAGTGCAAAAATCTGAAAAAATTAGATAAATAGGATTTCTGGCTTAGGAAAGCGCCACGTCACCAGGCTAAGTCCTGCTTTTATATATATATATATATATATGATATATGATATAGATATAGATTGTAATTTTTATGTTATAAATCTTTACCTGAATGTCCATTAGTGATGTTCCTAGAACATGAATGTTGTACCAACTGAGATTAGTAAAATGAGGTCGTTCATTTGTGAGTTACACAAGAAGTTATTGCAACGAAATTAGTACAATTCATATAAACATATTTGTAAGTAGCTGAATATTACGAGGCCTAAAGAAAAAGGCATGAAATTCCAAGTTCTCTGCACACAACACTCTTGTCTTTATGCAAAGAGTTGATAATAATTCAAATCTTTCTTTGGATATTTATTCCAACTTCCAAGATATACATGGTATGAGAACTACACATTTCCAAGTAGACTGAAAGAATATGTTCCGTAGTTTCCTTTCATTCATTGAATTGGTCAATATACAAAAATATTCTACTCAAAATAGGAGAGTATAAAATATTACAAAATATTCTAACCTAAATAAGAGATTACAAAATATTTACATAATCTATCACACCCCCGCAGTCGAAACGGGAGGTTTACGAACGCTGAGACTGTCACGAAAATCTTCAAAAAGGACCTGAGGAAGGACCTTTAGTGAAAATATCTGCAATCTGATATCGGGACGGGACATGAAGGACTCGAACTTGTCCCCGCGCAACCTTCTCACGCACAAAATGAGTGTCCATCTCAATATGTTTGGTGCGTTGATGTTGCACCGGATTACCAGACAGATATATGGCACTCACATTGTCACAATATACCAACGTAGCTTTGCGAACCGGACAATGTAGTTCCAATAAAAGATTGCGAATCCAGCAAGACTCAGAGACAACATTAGCCACACCACGATACTCTGCTTCAGCGCTAGACCGAGAAAGAGTTGGTTGTCACTTTGACGACCAAGAAATCAAGTTGTCACCCAAAAATACACAATACCCCGACGTAGAACGACGAGTGTCCGGACAGCCACCCCAATCTGCATCGGTGTAGGAGACAAGGTCGGTGATCGATGATGGGTAGAGATGCAACCCGTGATCAAGAGTGCCCTGAACATACCGCACAATCCGCTTAAGAGCATGCATATGATCGTCCCGCGGGTCATGCATATGTAAGCACACCTGTTGGACAGCATATGAAATATCTGGTCTCGTGAAAGTGAGATACTGAAAAGCACCTGCGAGACTACGATAATGAGTGGGATCTTCATAAGGAGCACCCAAAGTAGCACCGACCTTCGGTTTTGTGTCAACCGGAGTGAGAGAGGGCTTGCAAGATGACATACCCGCACGATCAATGATTTCCTCGGCATACTTACGTTGAGAGAGGAACATCCCCCCTTGTGACGGGTCACAACAATGCCAAGAAAATAATTCAAAGGACCTAAATCCTTCATAGCAAATTCGGAACCATGCCTATCCATGATGGAACGACGGAGAGCGTCTGAGGATGCAGTGAGTATAATATCATCAACATAGAGTAATATGTATGCCATTTCGTTCAAAATGCGTTCGGACATGGGCCCAAAATTCTAAAAACTTAGCAAAGACATCTGATTTCCTAGCTAAGGGAAAAGTCCACAAATATTTCGAGAAATCATCCAAGAAAAGAACATAATATCGATGACCCATGGAACTTAAGACAGGAGAAGTCCATAAATCACTATGAATAATATCAAAAGGCATACAAGTGTTCAAATTAGATGGAACAAAAGGCAACTTAATATGTTTTCCAAGCACGCAAGAACGACAAATACTAGAGCAACTAGAATTATTACATTCAATGCTTTTATTTATCCTAAGAGAATTCAAAACTGACGCTCCCGGGTGACCCAAACGATCATGCCAAAGAGAAGAAGACAAAGCAGCAAAGGTTGACGCAGAATTGGCTGTGTTTGTGATGGTGGTGGTGATGGGATATAGATCGCCCTTGCTCTCACATCTCATTAGTGGCATCCCCGTCTGAAAGTATTTCACAGAAAACCCATATGGATCAAAATTAACAGACACAGAGTTATCAGTAGTGAACTTTCTAACAGAGATTAAGTTTTTAATGAGTTTTGGGGCGTGGAGGACATTTTTCAACGATAAAGGAGGGTTTGGGGGAGGCAAATGAGTATGACCACAACCGTGAATTAGAATTGAATGACCATTACCAACAATAATACCATGATGATGATTGCTCAAATTAGAATAAGACGAGAGATTACCATTCGTGGATGTCATGTGAGATGTGGCACCGGTGTCCATGTACCACTTCTGGTCCGGGGGATTCAAAGTCATCGTATGCATTACCGATTTGATGTCCGTGGGAGCATAAGACGGGGCATACATCTGCTGAAACGGGGCAGCAGCATACGCCTGCTGCGGAGGCTGGGGAGCAGGGCCGAGAATGCCCGGCTGTTTGGCCGAAGGCCCTTGCGAAGACGTCGGCCAAGTGGACGGATACGGGCAAGGTGGCACGGCCCATTGTGGCATCCATCCCCAAGCATAATGTCACGACCCAACCCCGTAGGCCGTGACTAGTTCCCGAACTGGGCACCCGAACACACTCATCAAATCCGAATCACATACAGATAGCGTATACGGGCACAAATATCATACGCTGCCTCAGACACATTTCAAACACAACCATATATGTACATATATATCAGAAGCCGACAAGGCTATCAAATGGCGCAACGGCCCAAAACATATACAAATGCACGCCGACAAGGCTGCCATGACAAGTGGGATCATACAAACACACCCGTACAGAAGTAGGCACAAAACCCACATATACGTCTACAGACCTCTAAACAGACAGACCGAATCATATGGCGGGACAGGGCCCCGCCGTACCCCTGAACAAATATATACATATGCAACGAACGAAGATATATACCAAAATGTAGGCTCCGGAATAAGAGGAGCACTCCAAACAGCAGAAGAGGGTATCCTAAACGGTTGGATCACCAAACTGTGCGTCTGCACCTGCGGGCATGAAACGCAGCCCCCCGAAGAAAGGGGGTCAGTACGAAATATGTACTGAGTATGCAAAGCAGAAGATACAGAAAACAAATCTGAGGCATAAACGAAATAGAAGTACAGAACATAAGTGCAAACCCAAAATATCAAAATGTTTACTCTCAAAATATAAGTCATGCATAGGGCACAGAGAATATGGTCGCCCGCCCGTCGATGGCGCCATAACACAGCATAACACCAGAAGGTTCAAATCTCCGTATCCCCGTCACACATCATAACACAGCATAACGCCATACACAGCATAACGCCAAATATAAGTGGAACCCGGCCCTCTAGCGAGTGGCTCGGTGAACCATCAACACAGCATAACACCGGAATATATCAAAGTGCACACGACAACAGAACCGGCCCGGGATCCGGCGAAAGATATGACAGAACGCACGAGCAGAGTCGTGAGTAACCATATGCATAAAATCATTATCATGGACTCAAATATAAGTAAAATGACCATACTTGAAAATCGAAATAATAGTCATACCAAATTCTTTCAAAAGTCTTCCGAATTACATAAAGGAAAGTCGCGGGACCCACGGACGGGTATCGACCCGAGCCGAGCCCGCCTATGGAGAACATACTCATCATACGCCATACAAACTCCTACGAAGATATCGAAGCAATCCGAGCCTTTATGCGAAAGATACAACGTCCATAATTACCGAATTCTTGAAAACAAAACTTTTTGTGAAACATTTGGAAATCAGTTATTTCGAAGACATAAGGATTCATATTTCATCACCTCAAACATACGAGTGCCAAGAAATATATAAGAGTCATAACGTACTCGGATTGCGAATTTAGAATTTCCTCGAGGCTCGTGACATAGCCTATTTATAACTAAGACATGCTAAAAGAAAGAAGGTTGAGCTTTACATACCTCGTACGCACTCCAAGCTAACTCAACTCAAGCTAATCCAACCTACGCCTCGGGCTCCCCAAGGTCTACAAATACGTCAACGAGTATTACACATTAGCCATCGGCACTAGGCAATTTATTCCAAACTAACACTTAATTCTACAGTAATTTGGGCAGCATTTCCCCTGTAAATAGGCCAACCCCGAGAATTTAACTCGGCCAGAATCAACAACAACAACAACAACAACAACAACAACGATAACCAACCTAGCAACCCCAATGACCAATCCGAAAGATAATATAACATTAACAACTTTCTTTCACATCATTCGACAACATTCATAATATTCAATTCGACGGCTTACATTCAAGCCATATTATCGCTCATCCATTCAATTTCCAACCCGAACCCTTACCAACGATATTCAAGGACATGTTAAACAATTTACATAATATTTCCAACAACCCAACAATTGTTCCAATTTAGCCGAAAACAGTCCCCAAACCCGAGAACCTCACTATAACACACTCCTCATTTTCAAATCATGATTTGTATCAACAATCCACACTATAACGATAGCATTCTCATAAATGTACAACTTACATCAAACGCACAATAGCCCTCAAACCAGCCCATACAATTTCAACATCAATCTTGAGTCATTAAACGCTCATTTCCAAACTAGAATTCATAACGACAACAACTAAAACACTAAGCGATATTAATTCATCCTTTGCCACACATGGGAGGCTACACACGGCCACATACCCACATACACATTTAAATGGTTCTCATTTATTTCTTCACCCTACAACAATCAAACATGCTACATAGAATTAATTCATCACCTCAACACCAGACAACATACACACACCTCATACGGCTAACACACCAAGCACACAACCCACTTCCAACATACCCTATCTCATGATTTTCATTCATTTTAGCATACTACAACATGCATACAACATTCACAACACATAAACAAGACCAAATCTTACCTTTCTTCTTCAACTCCACACTTTGCCTAGGGTTTGCGATCTACTAAACGGATGGCTTGATCGCTCCAACAACACTTCCACGTTACTTAGGGACCTTCAATTAGTGGATTTGCACCAAAGAAATATTTTTGGAATGGCTCAAATTGGATTTGGTTTTCTCTTGGCTTGGCCGAAAGTTTGGTGTTGAAGTTCTTCAACTTCTTGATTTTCTTGCTAAGTATGGAATGAGAGAAGATGACTTAGAAGTCATCTTTTAAGTTCCCATACTAACTCTCCAAGTGTCCATGGCCCACACAAGTGTTGGACCATTTAAAATTGGCCACAAAGTGTGAGACTTCTTGCATGATTTTCAACTTCCAAATTTGTGACTTTTGGTCCCAACTTTTCCTAATTGTTCCATGCCAACAATTTCATGAACAACTTATGTCTCAAAATAAAATCGAAGGTCAAAAGTCTCGACTTCAAGTCCCGGAATGGTCTTGGCCCTAACTTATCATAGTTAATCCGGGTTGTCCCAATGTATAAAATCCGGGACATAACACATAATTGGGAAGCTGCCACGGCTGAGGAGACGGCTGACGCGGCCAGCTACCTGGCGGTGGCTGGTGATTTCCGTCGTTGTGACCACGGCTGCCGCCACGGCCAGCTTTGCCGCCAGCGTTGCCACGGCCAGCGCCGTTCCGACGGCCAGAATTGAGGCCTTTGTTGTTGTTATTTTTTCCCCTGTTATTCACAGCATGACCAGACGAATGAGTATTATCAAAAAAATTAGTCGAACCCTCACCACCTGTGGCAGCCACCATCGCCGAAGGAGTAGAATGGGCCGCCTGCATCGCCTGTTCTCGTTCCTCCAGAACGAGTGAGGAGCGCGCCTCGGTGAAAGGAGGCAATGGTTTGCTGTGACGAATCTGCGTTCCCACACCCTTGAATACGTCGGTGAGACCCGAAACAAGCTGAAGAACAAGGCAGGAATTGGAAACCGGAGCCCCCACATTTTTTAACTGATCGGAGATGCTCTTGAGCTTCTGACAATACGCAGACGCGTTCAGGAAGTCTTCCATCCTAGTTGTAGAAAACTCTTGTTCGAGCATAACGACACGGGAGTTTTGATGGTCCTGGAAGATATCACGCAAGTGATCCCAGGCTTCTATGGCCGTTGCTCCAGGTTCAAGAATAGTAGTAAGGAGGTCATTCGAAATCGTGGAATAAATCCACTGGAGCACAGTCGCATCAAGGGTCGACCAAAGTTCTTTGTCGTCATCGGAGGAGGGGCTGCCTAGTTCCCTTTCTCTGGTGTGATGATATGGTGTATGACCCTATGGGATATGGCGTGGATCCTAAACAATTCCGCCCATGTGCCGTATTGTGCATTCTCCATTTCAAGAACCACAGGAATGTGATTACGGATGTTGGAGACGGCGAAAGCGGGGTGGAAGGATGATTTAGAGGTGGACATGGTGGCGGAAAAAAAAAAGGAGAGAGGTGGCAGCCGACGGAGCTAGGGCAGCGGAGAGGAGAGGAAAAAAGAAGAAAACCCTAGACTTCTGATACCATGAAAGAATATTTTCCGTAGTTTTCTTTCATTCATTGAATTGGTTAATATACAAAAATATCCTATTCAAAATAGGAGAGTATAAAATATTACAAAATATTCTAACCTAAATAAGAGATTACAAAATATTACAAAATATTTACATAATCTATCATAGACGATAGCACAAATCCTTTAACATTTCAGGCATGTTAAGTACAAAAATATTGACCCCCCTTTGTCCAAAACGTAATCCTACTTTTTCTCCATATTTCAAAGACTCAAACAAATAATCTTCGTAAATCTTCACAATTTTACAACTCCATTATTCACAGGGTTTACTTGTGTTATTTGTATGGGCTAAGAGCGAATATTATGATAGGAACATTCGTAGCCACATCAACATCTAAATACAATTTGTTTCCTTAATCATACTAGCTTGTTTTTTATGATATATTTTGCAACTTTATCCGGAAGTGATTCAAAAATTTAAAATTTGCGCATTTGAAGTATCATTGCACTTACTATTCTTTATACATGATTGCGAGTTTATTTAATACAAATACATGGAAGCTATTAATTTAATTCTATTTCATTCGCGATCAACAATTTCAATAAAATTCAGAAACTAAAAATCGTCAAATTTGAAGAGTTAGCAACTAATCATTACAAATTACAAATATATATAAAATCAGACACAAGATTGGTAAGGACTCCATCAGTCCATTTAAAGAATTGACATTGAAACAGCCTATGTAGACTTTTAACTAATAAGTCTCTGCCTCATAAATCAATTTCCACAATCCACCAAACACTAAATCTAAAATGAAAGGCTCGTCCCATAATAGGAGTAATCTTTATACACTATTCCAGTGCACCAGTAATGGTACCTGATACATCCAATATAATAATATTGCCAACTTTTTCAAGAAAATATTTCTAGCAGTTAGCTTGAAAATTGACATCCAAACCAATCCCCACTATCCCCTTCCTCTCTGTTTCTTGAAGCAAATTCTTACAAACCTCATTTCTATTTTCTTCTCACATCTTAGCTGTCTTTGAAAGAACCCCAGTAGCAAGAAAAAAATACTACTAACAACTACCCCAGCTAATGACATTCTAACTATTGATTCCTCCTACCCATTATTAATAACAAATTTCCTTTCTTTTTGTCACTGGGGCATACCAATACCCATTAAATCTTTGGTCTTTTTGTTGTTTTTGGCCAAATTTAGACTTATTACTTCCACTACAGAAAATGAGGAGTTGGACAAGGGGCTTTTTTGGGTTTCTTTATCTTGCTTTCTTGTTGAAAATTGAAGGCTTGAGACTTAATAGGTTTGAACAAACTGAGAGAATATCAGGTACATTTTCTCTTTTGGTGCTAATTGTTGTGGTTTAGCTTGGAATTATATGTAATTTCATGTCTTACTGAGGTGGGAATACTTGTTTTTTATAGTAAATCTAGGTTTTTGCTGATGTTGGATACTTGGATGATTTTTTTTTATTTTTTTTGGGATTCTTGTTCTCAACAAGTATGTCCAGATTCAGCTGGTTGATGTTCCTTCTCTCAGATGGGTGTGTTTGGGGAAACTTAGGCAATATAGGAGTTAACAAGTATCTGCATATTGATGAAATGAATAGTCTGGTAATGGCTGGTGTTTCTAACTGCTTAAATAATGGCATTATCTGCACAATTGATGTGCTTTTGGTACCCAAATTTGAATATCCTTCTTTGATGATGTTCATACTTTTTTTTTTTGAAGGATGAGGTTCATACTGTTTGTTACTTTCAGAATCTGTAGGTGGGATAAAACCTGTACTGTTATTAGATCGTGACCATGATATATGTTGCTTTTTCAAGTCTGTTTCGGATAGAACTTGGGATTTGATTAGCTAGAATGTAGGTTAAAATGAGGTGGAGATGAATATGGGTTTTTGTAGCTGAATTATTTACCTATCTGATGTTAGTCTGAGCAATTCTTGACCCTGGAGCATCAATGATTGTTGCTTACAAGATTGTTTAGTTCCAGCTCTAGGTTAAGATAAATAAAAACAACTGAAATGGGAGAAGAACCATGATGTCTCGGGTTCAAATCCTGGTAGAAGTAAAAACACACTAGGTAATTTATTCCCATTAGCCTAAGCCGTGGTGACAGAGTTACCTGGTACCTATGATGGTGGGAGGTAGCAAATATCCGATGGTATAGTTGAGGTGTGCGCAAGCTGGCTTGTATGCCACCATCATTAAAAAAAATCAATGAAAGCAACTGAGCTCACCTTAGAGCTAAGCCTCAATAAAAATAAATAGGTATTTTTTTCTCAAAAATTTCGCCACTCAAAATTTGGTAGTAGAGGGAAGTTATTTCATAGGTATTAAGTATATAGTCTTCTGCATTTGGTTTTTTAAGCTAAATGAATTAGTTGATTGAAGACTTTGGTAGGCTGTAATTCAGATGTTTCAAGAGTTGTCATCAATTTCCGAGGGATGTTTTGAGACTCCTTAGAACAAATTGGTTCTTCATACATGTATTTAAGTGGAAAGTCAGATATAAATGGATGTTGCAACATCAGAGATTTGTTGGTGAATAATTTTATTGTTGTAGGTGACACCACAGAACCATTGTGGTGATCACAAAGGAGCATATTTTTTACCTTAACCAAAAAAGAAAAGGAAAGGAAGAGCATATTTTTGACCAACTGAATGTGTTAACTTTAATATAGAATATGTTACCAAAAATATAATCAAATTCTTCTGGGCAAATAAACACCATCTGTTAACTTGTTTAAATGGTTTAGCCTAATAATGATATGGATACTTGCTTAAAACACTAAGTATCAACTCCTTTGTTTTCCTTCTATTTCCATACTTCAGGAAGTGCGGGTGACGTCTTGGAAGATAATCCGATTGGAAGATTAAAAGTTTATATTTATGAGCTTCCGAGCAAATACAACAAGAAAATTCTACAGAAAGACCAGCGATGCCTCAACCACATGTTTGCTGCTGAAATCTATATGCATCGTTTCCTATTATCCAGCGCTGTTCGAACCTTTAATCCTGAGGAAGCAGATTGGTTCTACACCCCTGTTTACAGTACTTGTGACCTGACACCGAATGGCCTTCCTTTACCCTTCAAGTCACCACGTATGATGAGGAGTGCAATACAACTTATTGCTTCTAACTGGCCTTATTGGAATAGAACAGAGGGGGCTGATCACTTCTTCATTGTGCCACACGATTTTGGTGCTTGTTTTCACTATCTAGTAAGAATCTCTCTCTCTCTCTCTCTCATATATATATATATATTTTTTTTTTTTTTTTTTATGCTTCAGATGATATATATATATATATATATATATATCATAAACACACTCACCTAATTAGAGAGAGTCCTTGGAAGGTTGCTAACAAATACTCCTTCCGTTTCAATTTTTTTGTCTTACTTTCCTTTTTAATTTGTTTTAAAAAAGAATGCGACTTTCTATATTTAGAAACTCTTTAGACCCAACATCCTATATGGCATATTTAAGACCACAAGGTTCAAAAGGCATTTTGGTAAATTACACGCGTCTTTAGTTTAAGACCACAAGATTCAAAAGTCTTCTTTATATTCTTAAACTCCTTGCCGAGTCAAACTAAGACAAACAAATTGGAACAGAGGGAGTATACCTTAGGTTCATGATTATTGGTTTTGTTATCTTTAACTGTAACTTCCAGTCATTACTTTCAAGGTAAATATGCTTTGGTTACACTGGGTTTGCACGATTGCAGGAAGAAAAAGCTATTGAGAGGGGAATTCTTCCATTGCTCCAACGTGCTACTTTGGTTCAAACTTTTGGACAACGAAATCATGTTTGTTTAAAGGATGGCTCAATTACAATTCCTCCATATGCTCCCCCACAGAAAATGCAGTCTCACTTGATCCCTCCAGCTACTCCTCGGTCTATCTTTGTTTATTTCCGAGGCTTGTTTTATGACGTTGGAAATGATCCAGAAGGTGGTTACTATGCGAGGTATAACCAAGTGTTTTACCTGTGAATAAATCAGATTTGGCCGTTTTTTTAATACTTAAGTAGCTACTTATCAAAAGGCCCTAATAGTCTTCACTAAGTTGATTAATCTGTGAAGTTAAATACAGAGTTATCAGGATCTAGAGTTGATGCTTAGTTGATTGATTTATTTGATTGTTTAAATAAATGATGACTGCAAAAGTTGAAGAAAAATATTCTCATTTAGTCTACTGGCTTCTGAGACATGGAATGACAAAATAACTAACTATGATTATTTCTCGCTTCAGAGGTGCTCGAGCAGCAGTGTGGGAGAACTTTAAAGACAATCCTCTCTTTGATATTTCTACCGAGCATCCAACTACTTACTATGAAGACATGCAGAGAGCTATCTTTTGCTTGTGCCCCCTGGGATGGGCCCCATGGAGTCCGAGATTGGTTGAAGCAGTTATATTTGGATGCATCCCTGTTATTATAGCAGATGACATTGTCTTGCCGTTTGCTGATGCAATCCCCTGGGAAGATATAGGCGTGTTTGTAGCAGAGAAAGATGTCCCAAATTTGGACACCATTCTCACTTCTATTCGACCAGAAGAAATATTGAGGAAGCAGAGATTGCTTGCCAACCCTTCAATGAAGCAGGCAATGTTATTTCCAACACCTGCTCAATCCGGTGATGCTTTCCATCAGATCTTGAATGGACTTGCACGTAAACTGCCACATGACAAGAGCGTTTACTTGAAGCCCGGGGAGAAGTTCTTAAACTGGACTGCTGGTCCAGTTGGTGACCTCAAACCTTGGTAGAGGCTGCTTAAATTCATCTGAATTGTAAATTTTAACATGTAGTTTTTGAAGACTCAATATTCATTTTTGGACCTGTAGGGCTCTGCATTAGAGGTATGGGTATGTTCACTTTCCTACTCGCGTCCTTATGATACTAGGATGGTGTCAGAAATTTCTTTCAGTTTTTTTGTATTGCTTCAACGTACAGGTTACTTCAGCATTTAAGCAGTCTCAGTTAAGAGCTAATGTTGATCCCTGATTTCCGACCTTTTTTATGTTTCATTTGCATTTTCATCCCTGAATCGTGATGATCTTCTCCTCCCTTAGTATTGCCCCGCCCCACATGACTTGTCCTGCCCGCTTACTTTTTTTAGCTCATTTATTGTAAACAATAATAGAGATGTTCGTCTTTATTTGAAATGACGATCGATGAATAGACACTTAACCAGAAACCCTGATTAGTTAAAATGGTTATGTGAATCTTATTTATCAGCTCTGATCCCTTGGACCCGTGCCTAACTGGTAAGCACGGATAATGTTTGTGTGAACTCATTTTATATGGCAAGTTAAGTTCATGATGTTAACATTACCAATCTCTTGACTTGAACTTACTATCAATTAGTAGTTCAATTACTTACGGAAACATTGATAAATAGAAAATCACATTAAGATTTACACAAACTAAATAGTCCTATTAGATTTTGAAATGTTTACTTTATCACTTTAGAAATCATTACCAATATTATCGTGACATAAGTTATGCCAGAGAGTAACTTTTATGAAGTTAGTCATAACTTTAGTGCTAAACCAAAATTCCTTCAGACTTCTCTTTGAGAAAAAAATGTTCAATAAGAATTCGAAAAAAATTGGAGTTCCAACTGGTTCCATTCCCTAACCCCATATTAATACAATTTAAAACAAGCCAGAGATGTTGCAAATATCTTTTGTTTGCATATCCTCTCTATGCATTAAGAGCAGCTAATGTAATTTACAAGCATAGGATTAGGAGCCCCTAATTCTCAGTCAACGACTCAAACACCTTATTCAAATGATCTTGAACTTAAGATGTATAAAGACTTCTTATGATCAAGAAAATAAAGCATTTTCTACATAATTGTTTTGAACATCACTCTCCTTGAAAGCATGCATATGTTTCCAATAGCTTACCCTCAGAAAACAAACAAGATCCTCAACAGTATCATGTAAATAACTTATACAGCAGTTTGAACCAAGCTATTCTAAATAACTTTATAAGAAATATTTGAAACAAATAAACTGTGTGAGCAACATTAAAACTGAAAGGATTTCTCAGGTTTTTGCTCTGTATCTGGACGACACCAGTTTGATCACTTGATCAATCATTCATGGCAACTCGGTATCTGTATATTCACCATAGACTGAACGCAACACCTCCATAAATTATTTGCACGAGCAGAAAGCAAATTTTCCAGAACGGACTTCACTTACCGAGCATCGTTGGAGGTAAAAGAATCTGCAAATCCAGTTGGCTTGGCAGGAATACTTCCTCTGCTATCTTGACTAGTACCAGTGAAGTCTCCAGTATCTTCATCTTGCCAGTCCTTCAACATCTCTGGCAGAGGAAGACTATAGTCAATTCCTGAATATTCGTCGGATTCTTCTACAGGTTTCCAAATCTCAACTAGTTGGCCAAGCACATTTACAGCGTGTGACATGTCAGGCCTATGATTAGGATCTCTGGCAGTGCAATGTCCAGCTAATTCAGCGATGACGAAAATGCTCTTGTGGATATCTTTCTTCGCGTCAAGAGCTGGGTCAACGGAAGCAATGAGATTCTCTTTATTCGATTTTATCTGCCAGAACCACTCAACTAGATATCGAGTTTCCTCGGATCGATGCTCATCAAGGGCAGTTAGTCCAGTCACAAGTTCCATCAACACCACCCCAAAGCTGAAGACATCTATTTTAGTTGTGACTTTGCCGGTCACTGCAAAGACGTAAAATTTGAGTTAGAATAGATGAAAGGTGACTTAAGAAATAGTTATACGCGTGACATAAAAATTGAGTCAGCAATAGTTTCTACACCAAAATTCACAGGTAGTTTAAAAAGTAGCTGATCAGCATACCATGTTTGTTGAACAGCTTTATGCTAACATATTAAAGCACCATGTCTCGAGAGAAAAGCATCTTAATCGGGATGGAGTTTCTATTACTTTTGTGGAGACGAGATATAACTATGCTATGAATGATAATATGGAGAGGGATATGAAACATTCTACTTGAATTATTTAACAAAGATATCGAAAAGAATGAGAATCTCACTGAGACATGAGATTGATACATCAATGTCCGAGGTATATCAATTTAGTAGGGACAACACAACGTCAACATAAAGGAAAAACAGAAATGCTCCATTAGTTACTTTTGTTCTATTTGTCTGGAGAACGAAGGGCTTGGAAGGTGCCCCAGGGCAGAAGCACAATTCAGCACCGTAGGGATTCTCATCGGAGAACTGATGTATTTATGAAAATACGAACTAAAAGGGGATTGCTATCCTTTCAGGTAGAGATGTGTTCATGTAACATATTACCAGAGAGTGAAAAATACAACTGATGCTAAAATGAAAATATTTACAAGAACAGTCGAAATGAGTGTCTATGAAAGAGATACATGGCAAAAAATGCACACTTACCAGCATACTCAGGAGCAAGGTATCCAAATGTTCCTGCAAGCCTTGTTGCAACAGACCTTTCTTTGTCAGGAGCGAGTTTCACTAATCCAAAATCAGAAACTTTTGCTCTAAAATCATCATCTAGAAGAATGTTTGATGATTTGAGGTCACGATGTATGAAGCTCTGGTGTGCCAGATTATGAAGGTACTCCATCCCTCGAGCAACATCTAGAGCAATATTGAGTCTCTTTGTCCATGATAAAGGCTCTAAGTTCAGGATCTTCCACCGGAAAAGATGTCTACTCAGAGCGCCCTTTGGCATATATTCATACACCAAAAGCCTCTCATTTCCTTCAATGGAGTAACCCAAAAGAGAAACTAAATGGCGATGCCGAACCCTAGAAAGCACAGCTATTTCTGCCTCAAATTCATCCAATGCCTTGCTATTGATAACCGCAGATTCCATTCTCTTCACTGCAATTTGAATTCCATCTTCAATTACACCTTTGTAAACAACTCCAAAGCCACCACGACCAAGCTCATTCTCTGATGCAAAATTATTGGTTACCCTCCGAAGGTCCTGCGTTGAAATGACAAGGTTTCCAATCTCAATTACTCGGCTACCTTCTTTTCCACCACTACTTGTAGTTGTAGCATCACTCTTTGCAGTGTACATCCTGGGATCTTCTAAGACAGTGATCTTAACAATGTTATCTTGATCGAATGGGTCTTTGGGGTGGATAACAGTAGTAATCGAGTCCTTCTCTCGTTTTCTCCTGCTCTTGAAAAACAAAAAGACGGCAAGAAGAGCTAAGACCACAGAAACTGCACTCACGACTATAATTATCACGGTC
Source organism: Lycium barbarum (assembly GCF_019175385.1). NCBI lineage: Eukaryota > Viridiplantae > Streptophyta > Magnoliopsida > Solanales > Solanaceae > Lycium > Lycium barbarum. The sequence continues at coordinate 156,767,604 of NC_083337.1, read as the reverse complement.
TTCTCATGGTTCTCTGATGTGGTCTTCTCTTTGGCACTAGGAGTAGTCTTCAATCCTGAACTTGAACTTTTCTCTGGGGAAGGTGGCGTATCTGATAATGTTGGCTGATTATCACTGGGTGACGGGCTTTGCAGTGGTAACTCCTTACTTGGTTTAGGACTGTGGCTCAATGGGGGAAATGGGCCGATACTCGGAGGAGGAGCCCCCACAGTTACATTAGCAACAAGATGAGCATTTCCATCTGTAATGACTGTCACACCATCCCGAAATTTCGGCAATGGTGGATCAAAATTATTCCCACTTAAGTCCAACAATCTCAAGAACCTGAGCTTTGTTAAGTTTGCTGGAACTGGACCGTGCAAACTATTTCCTTTTAAGTGAACTTCAAGCAGTGAATCCAAGTTTGCAAGTGAAGGGCTAAGCTTACCCGTAAGGTTTTTGTTCTGCAGATTAACAATCGTAACCTGACCTTTAGGATTGCAACTAATTCCCAACCAAGGATCTGTACACGGATCATTACCGGACCATTCAGAAGCAAGATTGGCTGGATAATTCCAAACACCAAGAAGATCTAAAAGTGCGTTAACTTGGGGACCACAAGGAACACCTGGAGTTGGTTGACAGAACGAATTTGAGGAATATGTAGCATTAGCAGCTCTGAACTTTGGGATAGGACCCATTAGCTTATTATTGTTCAAGTCTAACACACTCAACTTTAAATTCGCCAAACCTTGTGGAATCAGACCAACGAGTTGATTTCCATTAAGATTAAGATTATTCAAAGAAGTCAAACCACCAATTGTATCAGGAATTGGTCCACTAAAACTGTTGCCTTGAAGCCATAACCACATAAGCTGATCCATAGTACCAATTAACTCGATTGGACCAGTCATTCCAGGACTGTTTTGATTATTCAACCACAAAATCTGAAGCATTGAATCACGAAAACTGTCCGGTATCTTACCAGTTAAACGGTTATATGACAGCTTCAAAGCAGTGAGAGAAGGCAATTTTCCGAAAAAATCAGGCACAGGTCCAACAATATTGCAAGACATGCAAGAAAAATTTGCCAGCTGAGCTGAATCTTGCAGCGCAGTTGGAATAGACCATCCACTCATATTAAAGGGATTCTCATCCAATGCCAAAACTTGAACATTGCTAAGACCATCAAAGAAATTAGCAGGGATCATATCGAATTGATTATCATCCAAGTATACATATTTCAAATCAGATAATCCACTGAAAGTAGGTAATTTCCCATTAAAACCATTCTTCTGAAGGCCAAGATTTTGAAGCTTCTCTAGTTCATTCAAGTTCTGAGGCAAAGGACCCTTTAAGCCCAAACCCTGAACCTGAATTTGGGTAACTCTATCACTAGAACAAAACACATGAGGCCATGCAGGTGGACCACACGGATCATTCCCCTTGGAAGGCCATTTCAAGAGCTCTGGATTCTCTAATCCATTTCTAAAATCATTCAAAATCTTGAAATCATTCGGGTTTGTAACACCAGAAACCACATTTACAAGAAATACACCTAATGTACATACGTATACAACTCCTCTATAATCAAAATCCATATATACATGCATTTCATGGAAATTCTAGATTATCATAAAAATCCATACTTTCCCCTTTTTCAAGAACTCTAAACCTCATCAGATGAACTAATAATCTTGAAAATGCTTACATACAAGAAACATTTTAGATAACTAAAGAAAGTTTATAACAGAATTGTAAAAATGGTACCTTTTTCTGGAAAAAGAAAAGAATGAGAGATAATGTGAGTGAATTGTGGAAGAAAGAAGAAGAGAGAGTTAGCTAACAGTTGTGGTGGTGCAGTGTTTTCACTTATTTACAACCCTAAAGGCAAGTACATATTCATGACACCCGCCCCCCCCCCCCCCCCTCTCTCTGCATTGATTTTTCATACTTATGTTTTCTTCTTTTACTTTTACTTTTTCCTTTTTTTCCTTTTATTTTTATTTTATGACTCTTGTTTGGATTTGCAAGTTGATTAATGAAAAATTGTGTAAATGGATGTGAGATCTTTAGAATCTCATATCTAAATTATTTATTACTTTAATTAGACTATCCTCATTGGACGGATTAAGAAGATAATCAACTTATATCTCCTTTCTTACAGCAAATAGACTCACCTACCATCACTAATACATAGTATGTCATTATTTGAGGAGTCAAATAGATTTCTTTGAATTAAATTTTTTAAATATTTGAAATTATTAACGATCCTAATTAATAGTACTCCTTGCATTGCAATTTACATGGCAACTTTCTTTTATGGTCCGTCTAAAAAAATGGACACTTTTTTATACTTAATAACAATTTAACTTTAAACTTTTCATTTTACCATTAATAAGATGATTTATAACCTTAACATTTGTTTTAAACGATGAAAAATCTTTCTTCATTTTAAATTTCGTGTCCAGTAAAATACTATCACATAAACTTAAATAGAAGAAGTTGTATTTTTTTATAAATTTTAATATATTAATTTTATTTGTTAAAATTGGAAATCTATGCTAGAATGCACAATAAGCAATAGGAGCTTGAATCCTAATTTCCTGAACTCCTTCAAATAAATTAGGATAAGGCTTAACGCATATGCGACCCCTTAAATTTGCTTTTTTTTTTTCATTTTGGCACCTCAACTAAATGTTGTTCCTATTAAAACCCTGAACTCGTCCTCAAGTGTGTCTATCAAACCCCTTAAATCTGATTTTTATTAGAAGCAGTAATTAAATTAGACACGTGGTAAGCTATCCTTTAGGTCATGAATGTGTCGGTTTCTACTCTTCCACTACCAACTTAATTAAGAGCTACTCTTTTTCTCCCTCTCAATTGCTGCTAATCTTAGCTAAAAGATGACATAATTAAATTAGAATATATATTAGCATGTTGCTACATTGAAGATGGAATAGTATATTAGTCGGATTGTATTTGATAGACACACTTGAGAACAAGTTTAGGGGTTCAATAGAAACAATACTTAGTTAAAGTGTCAAAATGAAAAAAAAAGGACAAGTTTAGGAGGCCGCATGTGCATTAAACCTTAGGATAAAGAAAGAAATACTACTCCATATGTTTTTATTGTTACCCATCAGGATAAACAAAATCTATTTGTCGATTCCTCACAACAGAACTTTCATTTTTTGGGCTTTATTCTAAGTGCAAATTTGTTTTAACGTTTTGTCCAAAAAGCAGAGGACTCATACTTTTTTTATTACAGAATTCATAAAGTCTATCTGATTTCTTAAATAACGAGTAACGAAAATCAGATTTACACTTATCATGTGAAAGATTTTCATCGATTCTTTCACAATTGCAAATGATAGTGTCAAACACACACATTAGTAATTCTTTTTATTTTAACTTTTTTGTATTATTATTTTTATTATTTCTAAGGAAAAAACGTGGCATGGTCTTGGGGTCAAAGGAAGAAATGGAGGTGTCGGTATTTTGGTTTTGGGCATGATGACAAGTTATAATGAGAGAAGCATTCGACAACATGACCTTCTTTTTTTTTGTTTTTACTTTCTTTCCATGGGTCCCAATTTTGAGGTGTCAAGAATTTTAGACCGGTGGCGGTAAGTCAGGGCAGATGTTCTCTGTTTGTCCTTTCTTTTGTAACATGAAATAACTTCCTGTAAAAAAATTTACATTATTGGTATGATATCTATGGAGTAGTAGTTACCTTAGTTTCCACGTAAATAATACTCACATAAGTTACTTGAAAATCTGTATATCATTTTACGAAATAGAACGTGAAGAACTATTTTTTGGGATATAACTATTTAATATATAAGAAGGGGAACCTTCGCGTAACTGGTAAAGTTGCTGTCATGTGATTAGGAGGTCACGGGTTCGAGCCGTAAAAACAGCCTTTTGCAGAAATGCAAGGTAAGACTGCGTACAATAGACCCTTGTGGTCAGGCCCCCGCACATAACGAAGCTTAATGCATCGAGCTCCCCTTTAACAATTTGATATATGAAACTTATAGATCAACTAATTTATTCTATTTAAGTGAAAATGCTACCAACCATAAAACGTGAAGTAATAATACATGTGTTAAAGATATTCAACAGGACCACCTGACAAAAGTTACTCTTAAACCAATGCACGGAAGTTTCTGCTTTAAAATTTTAGAAAAATTTAAATAGGAAAATTTCGTTCAATTAGCAAGAAAGACATTTCGCATGATTTTGACGTCCTTTATTGAGGAAGATTTTATCCAACTATAGTTATTGGCCAAGTTACATATGATATGACACATGTGATATTTGCACTTTTGATCCTAGATTACTAGTAAATTTTGATTTTGATCTTTAATTTGTAATATATAATTCATCACATTTAATCTTCAATTAATTAAAAATGTGTGTTCTTATAATCTCAAATATATATTTCTGGAAGTATATTACACTAAAATATGGAATAATAAAAGAATTTAAAAATAACGGCTAATAAATCTAAGAAATTGTGAATATTCATAAGCAAAGGAATCAAAAGTGCACATTTCAAGTAATTAAAGATAAATATGCCTAGTAAGATATTATAAAAAAATAAAATTAAAATTCACAAATAACTGAAAAAACAAAAGTGATGTTAAACCCATATTTGTTTTTTATATATACGCTTTATGTTCAGTTTTACATAGAACAAACAAAGAACTAGAGATGCTTATGTACTCAGTAACGTAATAAAATAATAATATTAACTCTATTTCAGTTTATCTTCTCTATATGACTGGTTCACTAGCAAATACTAATAACTAAGAATTTAAATTTTGTAAGGATTAAAGAGTATATTCAACTTAATCCCCTCCACCTTTAGAATTTGAGAAACAATAGTATCACTTTCAGCTTGGGTGGCACATAAACCCACTTAACCTCAAAGTCAATAAGCCAATCATTGCAGGATTTTCAAACGGTTAAAAATGACCCTTAATTATATGGATTTGAAATAAGAATAAAATATCAATTTACAAAAACCATAAGTCAAAGTAAAATATTGATGATTGCAATTATGAGATTACTCCACTAATAAGAAGGAAAGGTATACCAAAACTTCGAACTCCAAGGAAAATATTGCATGAATCATGCATATAATTTGTTTGAAATTAGTTGAAAGAAAACCTTGAGACGAGAAAATAAATGTATACTGTTCCTCAAAAGCAAAATGACTAGGGGATTAAGTTTATTTACTCTAGACATACAAGGAGATGACTTGTATATCAGAAGTGGTGATTGAATGCTATAACATTATGAAATCACTTGAGTGCAAAAGAAAAAATATTCTTAAAAGTTTACCGCTTATCTTTGCTTAGTGTTTACCCCCAAACAGTGGATAACAATTAAATTTGTAAGTGGTGAATAAGATATGTGGATAGATTTAGTTGATAATATAAGGTCTTAGTGAATATATAATGATATATACTAGTAAGTAACAACAAATATTATCGAGTAATAGCAATAGAAACTAGAGAAAGAGAGTTGACAAATGCTATGAATTGGTCCGGCCTGAAAGAAACTTCTTTTAACTGAGCCATAATACTTGAGGAAATATTTATGCCACTTTTCTGATTACAATTTGTTGAATAGTGAAAAAGCTAACTTAAAAAAGGAAGGGATAACCCTCTATTTATAGGTAACAATAAATGGGTCCTAGTACAATGTAGAAAAATCCTTTCTAGAAAAATCCTAAAATGGATAAGACTGGTCTGTACGGTCTGATACTCGTACTGTTGTCAGCACAAGTGGCGGAACGGTTGGATGACGTGTGGCCTGCTCCATAACTGATAATCCGAACCTATATTGAGCGTGCTATTTAGGCTCGGACTTACCGTGTCAAGATACCCTCGGTGTTGAAGCAGAATTGAATGTATTCGTGACCCTCGGCTCTATCCTTTACTCCGGTTCCATCGGACACAAGTTGACTCGATTTTTACCGTATACACTTAGTTTAAAATTATTTCTCAAAGTAATGGCTTCTTTGTTTAAGTATTTTCACGATTTTCCAATATTTATGAAACTAATTCAGCAGATCGAGGCAGATATAGTATGAGTTTAGCGAGTTCAATTTAACTCAATAATTTTAATATCGAGTATATGTGTATTTGAGTGTATGAGAAAAATGACTACTCCTAAACGTATAACAAAAATATTAAATCTTGAACTCAAATTTTAAAAAATTTAACATGGTCAATGATAAAAACCTCTAAGATTAAACACATAAAATATAAGTTTTCAATAAGTATCTAACCCTAGAAAAGAGAGGGAGAAATTGATTGTTGTAGCATGTAGGTTGGACCATTTGTATTAAAGCAAGTCCATCGATCACGGTACTGCACACCTCCTTAGCAGCTTTATAAAATCCACATTAAGTATGGCTTTTTCTAGTTTGCATTTAAAGCTAATAATTAGTCAACTTTCGGCATCAAATAAATTTTAGAGAAAAGGTCCCAATTAGCCTTCGACTTTGCGAAATGTTTCAAATTTACTTTTTATTAATGGTTGAGATCAAGTATATTTAAATATGTCTTGTTTATTAAGGACAAAAGCTTCCAACATATATGCCTTTTTTACAAGGAAATCCATTAGATTATGTGAAATAATTTAGATTTGCATGCCCTTGAACTTTGTGAAATTAGTCAAATTTACATTCTCAAGCACCATCCATCACTCTAAATCAATTGCCAATATAATATTGATTCTGTCCATTATCAAAAGCACCACTTCAAAACCCCAGAAACCCCAAAACTCCCACTTCACCGCGATGACACTTACAGGAAAAAGAAAAAAAAAACACTGCGATGACACTTGCAGGAAAAAAAGAAAAAAAAAAAAACTGCAATTACACTATTGAACATAAGTTAAACTCTAGATTAACAGGTATATATGGATGACTGGACATAAGTCCAACTCTAGATTAACAGATATATATGGATGACTAGATGTCAATCGATAAAGTTGTACCAATGTTTCCTTAAAACTCATGTTACAGATAAAAAATTAGCATATGGAAAAAAGTCTCGGGAATTAGATATTTATACTAAATCAGTAAGTTAATACAAGACATGTGTCTCGTGCTTGATTACATATACATATATTTTTGTTACTCCTATTTAATATAGTTAAGGGATCGACATGCATAAATTAATTGATGGCGCATGTAGCTCATGTCTCTGTCTAAACCGAATTCCTCAACGTCGGCATGCAACTGAAGTGCTGATATTTCTTTCTTCCTTCTTTTTTTTTTTTTTGTTCTTTTTGGCAGACAAAGTTAGGTGATATGTCATTTCTGCCAACTAAGCATGTATTGCTTTCAATTTCTATGAATTTTCGATCTCTTGACAACTATCACAAGCATCCCGCTTTTCAGTACAATCTAACATCGTATTATTCTCTTTTCTTTTATAAGTTTTAAGGGAAATTACTTATGTATTCACTTTTTTTTTCCAAATAAAAAGAGATTCTATTTATGAATATCTGTGACTTGTGAGTACAAATCTGTTTATCTCTTAATTCTTCTCTCCGATTTTTTCGTGTAATTCAAGGACAGTTAGTAGCTTATTTCTCGAACGTAGGATGATTTGCACCTTGTTGTGTATTTGATCGCCAGGAACTTGGTAGGCTTTGAAGGTCGCTAGGAACTTAGATAGGCTGAAGACAATATTTGATGTCTTGATCTCTTTGTGAATATCTAATGAGTTTATGGAATCTTCCAGATTGTATTCACATTTGAAATACACAATCGACACATGTATTGTTAATGCCTTGATATGACTTAAAAGTTATTGAAGAAAGAGTTGAAAATGTGTATCTTCGTTAGTGGAGTATTAAATAAGGATAAGAGTGTTGACTTGAAGCGGGGGGAGACGTTCTTAAACTGGACTGCTGGTCCAGTTGGTGATCTTAAACCCTGGTAGAGGATGGCTATTGGCGATGATTTCACTCTTTTGTTTGGCTTCAAACTGCCAAACTTGGTTAATTTTACCTGAATTGTAAATTTTAACCATGTAGTTTTGTGAAGACTCACATTCATTTTTGGACCTGTTGGGGTCTGCATTAGAAATATGGGTATGTTCACTTTCCGACTCTTGTCCTTGTGATACTAGGATGGTGTCAGATTTCTTTCAGTTTTTGTATTGCTTCAAGGTACAAGGTTACTTCAGCATTAAAGCATTCTTAGTTAAAAGCTTATGTTGATGTCCCACCCTTTTTATGTTTCATTTCTGAAAAAGAATGTTTCATTTCTGGGTCTTGATCGAGAACAACCCATTTTCATCCATGATGATCGCCTAGATTCATGTGGATCTGAGTGCCTGCTCTTTGGGACCGTCTTGCACTCCTATGTTTGACGTAAATACAGGACGGGTAAGTTTTACCTAACAAGGGGTGTCCTTGTACAATTGATTATTGAAGCAAGAGTGTTTTAAAGTGACCTCTCTGCGAACTTATGAGATGCCAAATGGTCGATGGACAGTTGATCATTTCCATATCACCGTAGGACGGTAGGAGTGCACCAACATGTGAACTGAATAGAGTGAAGAAAGTACTTTGAGGGGTCGTTTCATACGCAGAATAAGGTGAAATATCACACGATTAAGTCTAGGATTAGTTGATGGTATAATCGCATAGTATAAATTTAATCTCAGACATCCTGGATATCTCACCTTATCCCATCGAACTTGAAATTATTTTATCCCCACTAATTGGGATGAATTAGCCCAAAGATTATAATTCTGAGATAATTTAGTCTGCCAACCAAACAACACCTTAAATATTAAAAAGGAAATACGTTAAGCAGCACAGAGGATAAGAAAGGTTCAAAAGCAAAAAAGTGGATCGACAAGTTTGCATGGAACCATCTTTTTTAATTTCAAAAGTTCCCTTGGTCTAATGAGTTTAGGTTTATTGAACATTTCTCTCATTTGCCATTGTAGTATGTGGTGCTGAAAACGTAGAATCAGACCTTCTGAACCTAAAGTTGCAACGAAAAATTGAGGACGCAAAGTTGAAGAGATATCAAATAACCCATTAGAGTCCTGCCTGTGCAGGAGAGCACTGCCCATTGCTATTGGGGCTGGAATAGTTGCACTTGCTGGTTTATACTTCTAGAGCCCGTTTGGATTGGCTTATAAGGCTAGCCAGCTTAAAATCATTGTGTTTAAAAAAAGCCCAAAAAAATAATTGAATTCGTTCGGCTTAACTTATCTACAGCAGCTTATAAGCTGAAAACAACTTATAAGCCAAAAAAAATAAGTTGGACTACCCCAACTTTTTTTTTTTACAGCTTATAAGCTTCTTTTTTTAAGCCCATCCAAACAGGCTCCTACCTGAACAACAATTTCTAGGTTGAATGCAAAAAATGCTATAAACATATTGTTACAATCTATACGAAAATTCACTCAGCAATAACGTTAATGTATCAGTTCCTTCTAAGAAATCCACTTGTACCAAGCCGAAGAGATGGCATTTCTAATTTCTGCACCCAATCCCTCAGCAATTTATTATTGTTTCAAGTCCTTTTCTAGATATCCACCTTTACCGAAGCGAAGATATGGCATTTCTACGTTATGTACCTAATTGACATGCGGCTGTTTGCACAAGAGGAAGTTGGAAGATATGAAGTTTGAATCATATTGAAATATAAAAGATCAAGCTTGCCATATGATGCACTTCACTTAACCCCAACGACCAAAACATAAACAGTTGATCATTCCACTTACAGTTGAGAGAAGTCACAATGTTAAAGAGTAGAGAGAATGCATTAATCCTAATAATTCCACACGGCAGCAATCCAGTAGAATTGTACCCAGTGCCAAGTTTGAAGTCTCACGGTGAACTCCATCAGTCATATATGACAACCACCAATCTTAATTCATGGGGTAATTACTATTTCCGCAAATTCAACCGTCATTGGCCGACAGACCTTTCAACAACTAAGAGGCATTCTTAGACCAAGACCAGAAAACTACCATGAGTATTTCGATAAGACAGTGATATTCTAAAAAATAAGTTGTGATTTACTATGATTTAAACATAATACTGAGTTATGATTTACATTATGTAGGCAAGGGGGAATTATATAACAAGAAATCATTCCTGGAGGACAAATGAACCTTCTATTCTTTTCCCCACGGGTTGTAAAGCAAAACTCAAAGGATTCAGCTCGTCAAAACTTGAAGCAGGAGCGGGCTTGAATTCATACGGACCTCCTTTTACACCCCAAACCTGTAATATTTAAGGAAAAAAAAGTCAACAATTTATTAGCAGGTTTTAACTTTTTACGGAAAAAGCATGTATGGAACATAAAGAACTAACTTGATTGCCATCATCATCATAGCCTCTATCCCAGGCATGTATCTCATTATTCTTCAACACAGCTAGTTCTGAGGTACAGTGTGTCGCACCATTCTGCTACACAGGCAAAATAAACTTCCAAAACTTAACAGGAAAGGAGAAAACATCACAGGCTATCATGGTAAGGATGTCTGCATTAAAATTGATGAAAAACGTAGGTAAATACCCATGAATTAGGAAATCCATCTGCAGGTGTTGAACCTTCATATAAGCACCGTTTCCCTCGCTCACAGCGCTTTAGATGAATGGTAGTCAAATGTTCAGCAATGTCCTGCACATAACAATAGAATAAATTGACTTCCCAGCGAATTCCTAAATGTTCCCTTGGGAGGAATAGTATGTTCTAGAACATTTTTTATTTGCACAACAATCAAACTAGGAATACATTAAACAGTTTCTTGTGATAGACTTGATTATTTTAGGCAATAGACATGGAATAAGGGAGAACACATCGTACAAAGTTACAGACCTGTATCTGTACTCAAATGTACAACATAAAGACAAAATAGATGTGATCTTAATGTGTTCGAATGTTTACCCCAATAACTTCTTCCGGTAGTGGACGCTGGTCCCTAGGGCGATCGCAGAAGTTCTTGTACTCCTCTGCATCTCTGATAGCATATGTGCTTACCTAGAAGTTTGTATAGGTAGCAACAAAATTTATTAACAATACTAGGTTTCTATCACTGCCCCCCAACCCCAGCCCAACCCAAAAAAGGGGGAAACTGCAAGGAGAGGTGTTACAGGAATTTTAGATTTTAGCACCATGAACACTAGGAAAGCATGCCGAAAAGGTATATCATTCCACTACTGTTAGTGCAGAAAGAGTATTTTCCTATCAACCAGAAGACCATTTTCATACCTTCATGCTACTTTCAAGACTCCTGATAATCCTCTCACCCACATCCACCAACAAAGAATTAGAATGAGTAATTATTCAAGAGACCAAGCCTGTAATTGTAGTACAATTGTACCCGATCACATTATACTACATAATGCAAAAAGAAAGAATAGTGGTTCTACACTAAACACTAAGGGGTCGTTTGGTGTGAAGGATAAGCAAAAATAGTCCCAGGATAAAATTTAAGTGCCTCCTTATCCCATGTTTGGTTGGAATAAAAATCCGGGATAACTAATCCCGGGATTAGAGCCTTATTTTATCCCACCTTGAGGGTGGAATAACTAATTCCGGGATAACTTATCCCGGGATTAGTTATCCCGGGATAAGTTGTTTCCCAACCAAACGAGCCCTAAGTGTTTTAAGTTTATGCTGCTCATGCCAAACAAAAATGTGAAGAGGCTTAGCGAGGAGTAGAATTCAGAGCAAAGTCTAGCCACAGAAAATATGAATTCGGACCAACCTCAACATCACATCTCAACTCCTTTGCACAAGGCTTGATCATGAAAAATCTCTGCAAAAGAGATCTATTAGAATTCAAGTGCTCACGACTGGAAGAGCAACTAATAAAAATTAAAAACTTTGGTAATGTCATCTTATGTGATTATGTATGTTTCAGCAACCAAAGCAAACAAGACCAAGAAATTTGACTAGAGGTATCAGGTCTATAACGCAACAGTTTGCAATGTAACACAAGAATAAGTAAAATGAATTGAATGTTACTCACTTGTCTAAACGGTTTATGGGGTGTCCTCCAAAATGCCTGCAAAACAAAAGTAAATCCATCATAGGCTGATCGTCATCCATCATAAGCTGATCATCGACGGTCCAAACCAGAAGCATGAGAAAAAAACCAAATCAAGATATAGAAGTATAGAACTACTTGCCTGTTCAAAATATAAAACCTTAGAGCCATCTACCATGTCTGCAGCAGGACACGAAAGCCATCTATACATAAAAACATGAAAGATGAACGAAAGAGAACTTTTCCACCAACTTTTTTCTACATCAAGAAATATCACATGCTAGGAGCAAAACTACTGGGAGAAGCATGCTTACACGCCTGAATCATTGTAAGCTTACTATCCAAATAAAGCACCCAAGGGTATGGTCTAGTGGTCAATGAAGTGGTTGAGAACCATGAGTTCTCATGTTCAATTCCCAGCAGAGACAAAAACACTCCGCAATTTCTTCTCATCCGTCCAAGCCTTGGTGGACAGAGTTACCTGGTACCCGTTGCTGGTGGGAGGTATCCCGTGAAATTAGTCGAGGTGCGCGGAAGCTGGCCCGGACACCACGATTATAAAAACAAAACCAAAAAAAGATATGCATCCTAAAGTTTGTGACTTTGCAGGCCAATCAAGCAACAACATACAAAGTGGCCACAATATCAACATCTAATACTTTATGTTTTTTCCTGCTTCTACACCTCCAATGATAAAATCGACTAACCCTCGATTCAGACTAGTTTAAGGCTATATCCAATCTCCACTCATGAAATTCAAGTTAATAAGTTTCAACACATATTACATTTCTTAGTTATTATACAGCTGAGAACCCGCTATGCAAAGCTCACACAAGCTAGTAGGGCACCAACATTTTTAACACAAATCCAAAATCAAAACACCAAACAATAAAAACTTCAAACGAAGAATGTAATACCTGAAATTAAAATAATTATCAGGATCCCTAACCGCTTGCTCCTTTGAAAACTACAATAAAACTCAAAAAAAAGAATCAGTTATTATCACTTGAACAGTTTCAGAGACGCAAAAATAGCAGAGATACTCCCTCAGTCCATTTTTACTTTTTCATTTTGACTTGGCACACCCCTTAGAACAATAAATAGAATGACAAATTTACTATATCACACCTAATTAATATAATATACTAAGACATTTAATGATTGAAATCAATGAAGCATACTTTAGAAGTTGTGAAACCACTAACAATTCTTTGAAGTTTTAATAATTAATAATAAAGGTAAAATAGGTATGGAATGATAAATTATCTGTTGGGTTTTCCAAAGTAAAAATGGACGGAGGGAGTAAAAACAGTAGTTTATCAAAGTACCTTTTCACCGTTAAGTGAGTCTGCAACCATTCGAGCATGGTCCCATCGTGTAGTCGACTTAGTTAACCGCCGTAACAATAAAGCACCCCCAATTAGCGCCAACGACTTGAGAACCGCTCCACGAGCTCGGCTCCACCCGTTTGAGTTAGGATCCGACTTTGAATCCGAACCGGACTCCGAGCCCGTACACATGCCTGGCTCGCGCTCGCTTAACACTTACAGTGGACTCCCCAACAGCAGATTATAATCATCCTCAATGGTTAGCTTCTGCTTCTCGGCTTTCTTGCAAAATCTATAAGTCCTGAAGAAATATTATTATTATTATTATAGGATTAAACGGTGGCGTAGAAGCGTTGGCTAAAAGTATTATTAGCCCAATTGTCGTCACGCCGTCCGCTCAATTCCCACCACTTGTTTTTCAGATGCGACGACGCTAAACGACTTTGGATAGTAGAATCTTCCACTGGGCTGAAGCCCATACCACTAGCGGATCAGCCCACTTGTTTTTTACTAACTTGACCCGAAAAGGAAAATTTTAAAAATCTAATAAATTTTTTTAAGTAAAAAAAAATATTTTGATGATTATTAAAAATGCCACATGGACTAAAAATCCACGTGACAGACAAGCATATCCCACTCTCTTAGGATGAGACCTGGGGGTCACGGTGGGGTGGGAAAGGCGGGGGGGGGGGGGGGGGGGCAATTTAAAAGGTAAAAGTCTACCAAACAATCAAGTTCCGGGGAGGTAAATAGTACTATTGATAGTTTAGGTTTGCAACTAATAAGTCATACCAAATTTTAGGAGGGTCTTTGGATATTCTTGCCTTTGAATTATATTGGTTTTCCGCCTTTGGAAAAATATTCAACTATATCCCGGCATGGACGATGGTTTATTCCTTTTTCTTTTGAATTTAACTTATATATACTGATTACTGACAATATATAGATTTTTTTATATCATTCCGTCATCCAACAAATATCTACATGTGATTTGTAATCACCCCGTCATTCAACAGGTGTCTCTGTAGAAGGTGTGATTTTTAATTTTGAAAATAAGACACATTACGTGTCACAACATGTGAAAGTAATCTCATAGTATAAAAATTATTCACCCGTCCATAAATAGGTAGTTAAACTCTTTTTTTTGTTTTTTGGTTTTTCCCCCCTTTGATTTTGGTCTGGGATTGCTCTTAAATCACTGATTCAAATAGTTACTGAGTACTTAAAAGTCAATGCTAGTCAATGCAGCTGATTAGCATTCCATTGATCCATTTGAGAAGCTGAACCGATGCAAGTATGCTAGAAATGCAAGATTAGAACGTTGCCTATATTACCATCTGAGATTACGCAGTTGTATCAAACACATACAGACCAATCTTTGAAATATTATACTCATATATAGAATTGCTTCGTCGAAATTACACAAGGAAACTGTTGGCATTACATTACAAACTCAAAACATGGACATATCCAAGTAGCAGTAGGGGTGCTTTGCCAGGCCTCTACATAAATGGTCACTAATTTTGAATGTCGGTAATTATTTATTCTAAGTTTGTACATACCGTCCCAAGAAATAAATTGAAGTAATGGTACTCAATTTTTACTAACAAGAGATCTTGGTTCCACCACTGAGCCAAAAGCAGCATATATTATCAATGTCGCCCGAGGTGCTCTCATAAACCTACATCTCCATTTCAAAATTAGTGATCCATCCGTCCATTTGTCATCTCTAAATCGCCTCTCATGAACCTCTCACGAGAAGTGAAGTGAGTGCTCTTGAACTTTTCTTGCAAAGGTTTCTTTCCTTCCTCTATCTCCTTGAAGCAGTAAGCAGGGGCTTGCCACTTAGAATCCTCCAGCACTTTCCCCACCTCAAAGGTCATTATATGTTCAATCAACCCTGCATTATACCACATATGTCCAGCATTAAATTAATTAAATCATAAATGGAAAAAAGAAACATAAGCAGAGCTGTGAGAAGAAGGGAATATTAGGTTTAACTAAGTTCTAAAAACTAGCTCATAAGGTGAAGATTGTGAATATACATATTAAAACGATTACAAGAATACCAGTTACAGACTTACAGTACCTATTATCCAAAGAGGAATTATTTCAGTAATATCGGCCATTTACCCAATTCCCGCCAGATTTGATCAAATGAACATGCAAAAGACATAAGTAACCATGGATAATCAATTTATGAGATCCTTCTGAATGAGCTAAGAGAATCTTATTTAATCTCTTTCGTTTAACTATTTTATATCCCCAACTGATGTGAGATTTAAACTCCGCACAGTCACAACGGACATACGGAACGTGAACAATATAACATAAGCGCCTCACAATTGGGTAAATGAAAAAATTGGTATGAACTTAGACTCTGACGCTACGAAAATAAATGAATATTGAGCCTAACTCAATCCCAAAACTAGCTTATGAGATGGGGATTATTCAAAATCATATACAAGGAAACCATTTTTAAATCGCATACCATCATAAAAATGCCAATAAACAGGTCTCTTGGTGACAGCATCCTCATAGTACACTATGAAATCAACCTTCTCCCAAACATTACATAGGAATCCATCCTTATACCTCTGTCCCATATAATTTGCACCTTCAAGCCAATTAGGCCTCAAAATCCCCACTGGAAAATGCCTGATAGTACACTCCTGAGTAGAGTCCAAAGTGAAGTAAAAGGAAGTGCCATTCTCCCATTCAACATCATACAAAGTCTTGCCCAATTGATATTGGTTTATATGCAAGTACCTTTTGTTAGGCCAATCGTACCACAGGTCTACTTTTCGAAGACCACCTGTGTAGTTCATTATGGTTATTGCGTGGAACTGGTAAGGCCATGGTGATGGAATTGGGTCTGTTGTATCTGATTCTAATGCAATTGAAGGAACCAAGAAAGTGGACAAAGAAACAAGGAAGATGAATTTGATAGGAAAGAACATTTCTTTCTTAATTTTCTTCAGGGTGGTCGGAAAACAAAGATAAAAAGTAGACTGAGAAATGAGCTATGGAGTGAAATTGAAACTCAAAAGCGAATACGTGGATCATAGATAGACAACAAAGTAGATAAGGTCCATGTTACTCTATGCTGCCTCATTTCTCAAAGTGAAATATAAAGATATTTTACCAAAACTTGAAAATATATATGGTCAACGACTCAAGCTATCGGATTTTACTCATTAAAAGTACGCGCGCGGTTCAATTTAGGGCCCGTTTGGAAAGTCACCTGGTAATTGGAATTGGTGTAATTACTAGAGTAGTAATTACCCAGCCTATAATGTAATTATAACGATTTATTTGTTTGTCATAACATAATTACAGTATAATTACAAGCGTGTTGTTTGGTCACAAGTGTAATTACACAGTTAGTTTAATTTAAAAATAAAATTTAATTATAAAAAATTTAAAATTAATATTTAAAAAATATTTTCCTTTACAAATGACATTAAATTAATTATTTCATAACACATTGTTTCTTGAAAATATATTAATTAATAATCATATATTTATAACTACTATTGTAAAAAATAATTGATTTATATTTTTCAAATTAATAATATTTAATTTTAATTAATTATAAAACTTAAAAGAAGACCTTGTTTTTTGTGAGAACATCATGGATTGTATGTTTGACAAAAAATAATATTTATAAATATAATGCCATAACATTATTCAAATGTTTGACACAAATAAATCCATCAAATGTAAGTGAAAAATAAACAACATGCAATGTGAAAGCAATAACTTAAAATTGAAAATATAACCTGAATTCAAAATCCAAAAGAAAAAGTTTAATTAATACTCTTATGTCAAATTCCAATATCATATAAGTAAGTTCGAACGTAACTTAAGTAAATAATTCAAAAGAAAGGGAAAAATATAAGTCTATAACCTCATTCACAATGAAATTTTACTTTAATAACTTTACTCATTATGTGTCAAGTTTGCTAATGACTCATTCTTTCCAATATTAAGAGGTGTAGTTTCAAAAGTTAGAATAATGACACGATGCTAAATGAATAAAACAATATGAGCAATTACATGGAACCACAAGAAGTAAAGGTTGGGAATGAGAAGAAAGGAAATGAAAAATAAATAATATAAAAATAAAAATACAGTTTAAAAAATTGAAATAATTAAAAAGTAAAAATAAAAAGAAATTAAAATAAAAAGAAATAAACTAAAAAGTAATCTTGTAATTAGAGGGTGTAATTACACTCAATTCCCCCCCCCCCCCCCCCCCCCTTGAGAATTGCAGAGTGTAATTACACCCTCTCAATTACACCCAATTCCCACTTAAATGTGTAATTACTTGGTCAAACAAACAGGTCAAACTGTGTAATTACACTCAATTACACCCAATTCTAATTACCTGAGTGGCTTTCCAAACAGGCCCTTAGTGAATTATGTAGAGTTTAATTTCTATGCTAGTAAACAATTATTTACACACTCAGGCCACTTATTAAAAAATTAGTTTTTGGACACGTGCATTGCACGTGTAACCTACGCTGATCAGTAAAAACTTTTTCAAACGATACAAATACTATTAAAATATGACTGTGATGTGTTACACCAAATTTAAAGGGGAAAATACAAGCTCAAATTGATAAATGGTGAGCCATTTGACCATCAGATAATTGAATGTTTAAACAACTATTTAGTATATTATTGTCATACCGGATTTTCAACTTGATAGTTGTCTTATTATTTTTTTTTTTAAAATCTTTCAACGGCATATAGTTTACATGTAAATATGAGCAATGCGATAAATAATAAGTAATTGAAAATTTTGAAGGAAAAATACAGGTGAATGGAAGAATAGTAATTTCAAAAGTTTGACAAACGAAAAAATATACATAACTACATGTATAACTACATGTGTAACTACAATAAATAGGTGAACAGTTCTCAAGTTGATTGAACACAATACCATATAATACAATAGACTAACTGGTTCTAAGGTCATTTGAATATGTTGAATATGTCATATCAGTTCATTTTGAATTAATTAAGCCGAAAAATTAATGGATGAATATTCTTGAAGAAGACAATATCTTCCACCAACTTGATCAAGATGCATGTTTGCGTTCATAACCTAGAAATCGGAAATAAGATAATCATATCAAATGTTTATATTACAAACATGTATACCTTAATTATTAGCCTTTACGACATTATAAAGTTTCTTGGCTCTTTCTTTCATATTGTATGTATTAGTTACTTTTGACCTTTTTGTAATAATGTATTAAAAACAAATAAAAATGCAAAAGCAAATGAGAAAAAAAGGTAAATAGAGTTGTGCCATGACTTTTTTTTTTTAAGGCCTGATAATATAAACATACGAACTATGTGCCTCATTTAAAAAAAAAAATTAAAATATATAGAAAAAAAACGAAATGAAAAGTTTAGGTTTTTGTAAACAATCCCAATATAGAGGATACAAATAGAGTAATGGTACAAAAATATTGATATTATAAAATATAAAATTAAAGGTAATAAAGATTTCGAGGGATATCAAGTGATGAATCTATGACCAAATGAATTGTCATCATTTTCTTTAGGGGTGTACAAAGTAAACCGACAAACCGTACCAAACCGATAAACCGAGTCAAACCGAGAAAAAAACCCGACTAGTGGTTTGGTTTGACTTGGTTTGGTGTTGAAAAAAAAAACCCGACCATAATTGGTTTGGTTTGGTTTTAACTAAAAAAAGTCTAACTAAAAAAAGTCAAACTGAACCAAACCAACCCGACATTACATGTATTCAATTTTTAAAATATTTTATACATAAAAATATTTATTTGGAATGTAATTTATAAATATTTCTTAAATTTTTTGTAGTTTTTAATCTATTATCATATTATTCAAGCTTGAACTTAGAATTTTGAACGTCAATAAGTTTTATATCCTATGGATGCTAGTAACTCAAATAAAGTCCAAACCAAAACCAACTCAACACTAATGCTAACAAAAGAAATTCAATTTACCATTAGGAATGATAATAATGTTGGATATCTATTCTTTAGTTTTGCATAATTGATTTAGAGAGTGAAAATACATAACTTAAGTTTTTTTTCTCTGTCATGTAATTAATACTTATTTGTCGTACTTATTTTAGCATGACTTAATATTTTTAGATTATGGTCATTTTCTTTATGGCTTGTTAATTAGCAATATTTATTTTAACCGATTTTATTAGCTTTTGTTAAATATTTTAATACATTGTCATCACTCTTCTCACATTTTGTGTTATTTTCTTAAGAAATACCTTAATTATATAGTTGTACCTTACTAGGACTAAAGAAATATTTGAAGTAAAAGTTATATGTTTTGTATCAAGACTATTTCGAAAAAAAACCCGAAAAACCCGAGAAAACCGAATAACCCGAGAAAACCCGAGGTTGAAAAACCCGAATTTTATTGATTTGGTTTGGTGTATAAATTTAAAAACCCGACGCAATTGGTTTGGTTTGGTGTTTAAAAAATCCGAACCAACCCGGTCCATGTACACCCCTAATTTTCTTTATGTCCTTACGGATTTAGAACAAAAACACAAACCTAGCTCCTTACAACATTGCTTATGCTAGTAATTTCCCTATTAATTTCAAAGTTTGAAGAAGGATACTGTTTATATGCACAGTCTAGTTAGAATCTTATTCAAATTATCTAAGTAAATTAGTACTACACACATAAATTTCCTTCGAAAGCATGTGGTTTGTGATCTCCCTTACACTCATTTTTCTTTCGTCTTACAATACTTTTTTTTTTTAATACATTAGTCAATACACCAATTGTATATTGACAGAAATTTGAGAAGCAATATTGACCGTAGTCTTCTAGTTTTGAAAGTCTGGAATATCTCAAAAATATAAAAATATGTAAAGATTTAAAAAAATAACACCTTTTAATAGGGCTCTTGTGAAACTTCTCAATCAATTCATATTTTATTTCAAAAATATATAAATAGGTAAAATTAAATAAAATAGTACCTTGATAAGTAGACGAAATCTTTAGAAGTCATCAATCAAATCTTGAAACTTCTACTTGATATTCTTCTTTCACTGAACAAAAAGAACATAAAGAAAACCATTACACTTCAGGATAAAAAAAAATTTAAAAAAAAATCAAGGAGTAGAAAAGAACATAGGTGATCACCATGAGGGCCCAAGACTTTTGTAACCCAAAAATAAATTTTTGGAACCAAAATAATCCATTAAAAGAAAAAAGAACATAAATAGGCTTTATGCACAGATTTTGTGCGTAAAAGGATCAAAGTGTAACTTTACACTAAAGTCCTTTTACGCACAGAATTTGTGCATAAAAGAGCCAAATATATCGGGCCCTTCTTCTTCCCCACTGGTCCCCCCGAATTCGAAAAAAAAATCGAAAATCTGCCATTAAAGGTCCCTTTCCGAGGTCCCACGCGATCAAAAACATCGTTTTCTTGTTGATTTCCAACCCAAAAGTGGTATATTGAAGTCTAGGAATATGTTTCTTCGCAATAAAGCGGCGAATAATTCAATTCAAAAACTCAAAATCAAAGCTTCAATCTAGGTATTTCACTACGATTTTTCTATTACATTATTAACCTAAGCATTACTACGGATGGTATATGGACAAAAAAAACTTTTACGCACTTTTTTTGTGCGCGAAAGGGCCGTTTTTCAGCCCGTTTTCCCCCTTTTTTTTGTTCATTTGTTAATTTGTTAATTGTTTATTTATTGTGTGGATATGGACAAAAAAAAAATTATGCACTTTTTTTGTGCGCAAAAGCTGATTTCAGCCCGTTTTTTTATTTTTTATTTTTTTTTATTTGTTTAGTTGTTGTTAATTTGTTAATTGTTTATTAGTTGTTTATTTAGTATTTGGTAATTGTTAGATTAGTTATTTCAATTGTTAGGCTAGCTAATTATTTATTTAATTTTTGTTAAGCCAATTATTTATTTGTTAATTATTTGATTAGTTAGTTAATTGTTTATTTAATAATTATATGCTAATTAATTTTTTATTATTTGATTAGTAGTTAATTGTTTATTTATTAATTATATGCTAATTGTGTACTAGCTAATTGTTATTTTTTTGATTTGTTAGTTATTAATCTTTATATATTTAATTGTTAATTTATTTATTTGCTAATTAGAAATTGAAAATCCTTAGTTTAGGATTCAATCCTTTGTATAATTTCTCGGTAAAAGATTACATAACTAATACTATGTATTAGAGATTAATTAAAAAAATAATGATTAATTTAAAATGCGTAAAAAATATACCACTTTAATCCTTACTTCATGTATTAATGATTAACTTAAAATGCCTAAAATAGATAGGACACCACCATGGAGTCGGGACCCTTCGACAACAGAGAGGTACTTTATCTACAACATGAGCATAGGTCCCAGTATGTATGGGATGCACCGGTATCCTCTAGTAGAGTGGTTCGTACCCGTGCGGGGGAGTCAGCATGGGATATTCTAGAGGCTATTCCCCCACATCCTCGTATCATAGATATACTACGTCGGGGCGGTATCTACCGATGCATCGAGGTTGGTCGACTTGTGCACGATAGGGCTCTAGTGACGGCCATGATTGAGCGCTGGCGACCAGAGACCCATACATTTCATCTCCGCACTGGCGAGGCTATCATCACCCTGCAGGATGTCGAGGTGATTTATGGTCTACAGATTGATGGACAGGCATTGTATAGAGTGGAGCCTCCGGAGATATTGCCGTATCACCAGGAGTTGGCTAGGCTCACTAGTTTCGAGCCTCCGCAGTAGGATATGCGTGGACGGAGTCGGTTGTTGCGATCCTCCCTCCATGCTTACTTGCGCCTCGTAGATCTGCAACATCCGATTGGCGAGGTGACGCCTCAGGTTGATGTTGACCGACGTGATCGCTTATATCTTCTCATCATATTTGGGAGCATCATGTTCCCGAACACGTCGGGTGAGGATATGAGCATTAGGTATCTGCTCTTTATTGAGGACTTAGACCAGCTGGGATGTTATAGTTGGGGCGCCGCTGTTCTGGCTTACATGTACAGAGGATTTGATCGATCCTTTATGGGCGAGAGGCTTGAGGTCGCTGCATTTAGCCCTCTTCTTCAGGTAATATATTTAAGTGTGTGTAGATAAAACACTAAATATATTTTTTCGAACCGATGACTGATAAATAATTTTTTTTGATGACTAT
Organism: Lycium barbarum; assembly: GCF_019175385.1. Lineage (NCBI taxonomy): Eukaryota > Viridiplantae > Streptophyta > Magnoliopsida > Solanales > Solanaceae > Lycium > Lycium barbarum. Next base: position 156,745,037 of record NC_083337.1, on the reverse strand, counting down.
GACAGATATGGGTGTGGACTAGGTTGAGACCTTTTCCGCCCATAGCTGCTCACCCTCCCGATGACTATGTTGCTGAGGATATGCCATACGCGCGGAGATGGTCGCGGGGCCGTACCAGAGGTGTGGAGATGCACCATGTCATTCTCCCGTTTAGGGATCAGTTAGACCGCATGACGGCACCCGAGGTAAGTTTTTTTGATTTAACATTAGTTTGTTATTTTTGTTAGTCTTTTATTGTTAACTAGTTGAATTCCTTTTATAGGCTTTCATATGGACGTCGTATGATCAGATTTTGGGTCAGCTGCCGGCATTTTGTAGGGCTGGTGAGCACATGTGGACTGCACGGTGTCCATTGATCCATATGGACATTGTTGAGCATCACGCACCCGATCGCGTATTACGGTAGTTTGGGCATGTGTAGAACATACCCGCGGCTACACATTGGGAGCACACCCGCTACACCAGGGACGAGCGTTCGATCGACAATGCGGCATGGCGGGCGCGTATGCACCAGGAAGTCAATGCATGGAACTCGAGGATGACGACTCTAGCGGCGGTCAGACATGACACTACGGTCCATGAGTACATGACGCCATACATGCATATCAATCACTCCTTGATTGCCAACCCATCGACGCCGCGTCCTGATGGCCGAGGATGTGCATCAGTCTCAGGAGCATATGAGGCGTTGGTAAGTTTCTTCAATCGTCGTCTTATTATGTATTACTTTACGAATTTATTCAATTCTTAAAATTTGCAAATATATGCAGCTACAGATGACTCTGATGATACACCATGAGAGCATTCCCTTTACAGAGTCCACTGACCCCGAGATAGCGTCATATGCAGCACAGATAATTCATCTTACCGACACTGGTATAACATAGGCACAGGAGTGGCATCATGTCGATGAGGATGTACTAGAGGGTGTTCCTGAGGGTGGTAGGGCTGATAGAGGTGGGCGGGCTAATAGAGGTGATCGGGTTGGCAGAGCTGATCTGGTTGGCAGAGGTGGTCGGGCTGGCAGAGGTGGTCGGGCTGGCAGAGGTCTAGTATATGAGCCTGACGATATAGCCCGTCAGGCTCCGTCGGCTACAGATATCCCATCGACTTCTTCTTCCAGGTCGTCGACTTCACAGAGACCTGGATATACGCCAGTGATGGTCCCACCTTATGATCCCTGGTCATCATTTCCGCAGGTGCCAGTTGGTGATCTACATATGGGAGACGGAGATGAGGACTTGGATATTATTTTCGATGACTACTTTCTTCGTTCTACAGCCGGTCCTACGGCACCATCTGCATCTCCGGCTCCGCGGGCCACTCATGAGCCCTCTCACATGCCATCTCAGGAGTCCGTCGATACACAGGTTTTTTTTTACAATAAAATAATGTATTAATTAATTATTTTATTAATCTAAACTAAATTATTTACATATATTATAGGTTCATTCTTCTGCGTCTGTGGACCTGTCTCCGCCTGTTCAGATTGACCTGTCTCCACCTCCAATGTCACGACCCAAACCCGTAGGCCGTGATTGGTGTCCGAGCTGGACACCCGTATACATACCTGTTAGCTATATGATCAATCAACAACAACCATAACATGGGACTTATAAAGGCCAAAACATAGGCTCGGAGCTGTCACACAAATGTATATATATGTGCCGCAACCTGTCTCCTGAAGGGTCACAACTATCAACAGATAACGCAGTACATAAGCCAACAAGGCTGTCATAACAAGTGGGAACGTCCCAACTGTATCTATACACACAAGCCGACAAGGCTGCCACTACGAAACAATAGCACAAGTAAGCCGACAAGGCTGCTATCACAACATGACAATATATGTAAGCCGGCAAGGCTGCTACAACGATAGGACACGCGTACTGATCATACACACAACTGATCACATCTAAATACAACCCACATACATGTCTACAGACCTCTAAGAATTTTAACAGTGAAATATGACGGGACAGGGCCCCGTCGTACCCTTAGACAACATATACATATATTTAGATCAAAAGGATCTATACCAAAATCTGGGCTCCGGAACAACGGAGCTCTCCAGGATAGCAGAAGGGAAGTCCTGAGCTGGCGGCTCACCAAAACGAGTATCTGTACCTGCGGGCATGAAACGCAGCCCCCCGAGGAAAGGGGGTCAGTACGGAATATGTACTGAGCATGTAAAGCGGGAAATACAGTAAAAGGATCATAACTGAAATAAAGAGTATAGGAAACAAGTACAATGTTCCCAAAACACTTGCCTTTGAAACATAATCATGCTTGTAAATATCATATATCATATACATATATACCGTACCCAGCCCTCTAGTGAGGGACTCGGTGAATAAAGTCATCGTATGCCCTCCTGGCCGCCATAACATGTCATCATATCATCATATTATCATATTATCATATCATCATATCATCATGTCATCATATATATATATACCGTACCCGGCCCTCTAGTGAGGGACTCGGTAAACAATGCAGTGAAACTGTGCACGATAACATACTCGGCCCGGGACTCGGTGAAAGATATATTGAGGCATGCACGAGCAGAGTAGTGAGAAACCATATGCAATTTTAAACATTATCAAAGACTCAATGGAATAATCAAAACGAACTATCATTTGCAAATTCAAAAAATAATCATATCAAGTACCTTCGGATGTCCCTGTGGATTTTATCAAAATGGAACTTTGAAATCATATGTACATATCAAAACAATAATAAATCAAATTCTGAGAATCAAGAACATTAGCCATCCTAATGGCTCTAAGAATAGGAACTTCTTTGGAACCATATACATATCGTCTATTCGTTTTGTAAGGATCATGCCAAAAACGAAATAAGTGTTAACTTTACATACCTTTGGCGTTTATTCGTAACAAAACACGTATACGCTACCCAAAGTTTCAACCTATATTAAGACGCCAAGAATTATGGTTAAGCTACGGGGAGATTCAAAACGTTTCCCAACGTTAGCAACCCCTTTCTAGACAATTTAGACGACGGTTTCCTTACATCCCAAACTGATTACATACTAGTCAAGCTAACGCCAATAATTATACGTTTAAGTACTATATCGAGGATATTCAAGACAAGATGCAAGAATCACTACGAACAACCTGCACAACATTCCAAACTGTCCACGCAATATTCCAAACAGCCAACGTTCACAATATTCAATAACGATTCACATCCGACTACTACGTCTTCAAGTTATTCCTAATAGTCCGTAACCTTAACGTTTTCATGTAATCAACTTTATAACAGCCCAACCAACATACAACACAATGCATAATCTTAATTATCATCAATCTTCCAAGCTCAATAAGAACAACAACGACACATCCAAAACAGTCCCTAACCGATCAACATAAAAGTGCCCGAAATTCTTGCAAACGTTTACAAACATACCAAGCAAACCACATACGATTCTTACAAATTATTTCATATCTTCTTTTCATATAATTTCAGTAAGTTACGACCAACAGTCACACGACAACTACCTCATCAATTCATACACAACTAAGCTACATTGTCATCACTATAATCCTTACAACAACCCACAAACAAATTTAATTCCAACCCTAACCATTTAATACCTTTATTCTCATCATAAGATTCATAACAACAACAATCAAAATACCAAGTAAAATCAGTCGACCACCTTCTACAAAACAGTCCACTACACGGTCTCAATTCAACAAAATAACAACATGTTCATATCAACACAACTTCACCTTTAACCTTCAAATTCTTTTCATTATTTTTACCATGCAATCTATGATAGCAACAACCATAATTACTAAATAAAATCAGTCCATTATTCCACACCAAACAGCCCCCTACGGCTTCCACAATGCCTCAACATCAACACACACAATTTCATACATGCAATTCACATTTACACATGCACAACATATCCAAATCACCCTTAAAACAGCCCTTACAGCTTCAACAACATTTCAACACCAACATTCATAATTTCGTACATGCAAATTATATTTACAAATCTACCATACGTTTTAACCACCCTTAATACATGCAAAAGAAAGTTAAACCTTACCTTGACAATTTGACTTCTCAACTTGGCTAGAATTTGATGACTTGAACTAATATTTGTTCTTGTTGCTCCAATGGCTACTCCACGTTGCTATGCACCTTCCTAAGGGTTGAAATTCTTGAAGAAAATATTTTTTTGAATCAACTTGGAGAACCCAAGTTCTGGCCGTAAGCTATAGGAGCTTGCATGGCATGTTTATGGTTTCTCCTTCACTTGAAACATAATGGTGAATGTGTAGAACACTTTAGGGGTTTAATGGTGAGAAAAAAATGGAAGGGCTGGCCGTGTTTGGTGGTGGAGCTTCCATGGCTGTCGTGGCTCTCTCTCTCTTCTTCACTTGGTGAAAATGAGAGCCTCTCTCTCTCTATGTTCACTTTGTGGAGTTGGGAAATGAGTTAGTGGCTGAACTTGGTCAACAAAGTAGACCATTTTGTTGCCCAAGAGGGTCTTACACGTCCCCCCAACTCAAGCATGGGCAAAAATATGATTTTGTCATGTGGTAGTGGGGCCCACACGGCCACTAGTGCATAATTAGTGAATATTTAAGTCTTAATCCCCACTTAATAATCCAACCATGGTTAATTAATCCCTAATCTCCATTAATATGTTTACACTAAGTAAAATTTATAAACAAATTTATGTTCTAACAAAAATTGAAAAATTAAGGATTTCTATTCCGTGTCCGAGAAGGGTTCCGTCTTTAACTCGCGTCGATTCTTTTATGAATAACTCGACGTATAAAATATGGGGTATAACATCCAACTACAGCTCCGGGTAGCGCTCGAGAAACCGTTGAGGAGCCAGCTAAGGAGCCCTCTGACCAACCATCTCAGGAGGCCGTTGACACACATGTTTGTTTTTTTTACAAAGAAATAATTTATTAAATAATTGTTTATATGTTATTTCATGTTTAGTTTATGATAAATCTAAATTAAATTGTTTATATGTTATTTCAGGTTCATTCTTCTGCTCCTGTGATCCAGTCTCCTCCGGTTGAGTCATCTCTTGAGGCATCTACTGAGGCTACTCAGGTGGAGACCGCCGCCATCTCCCAGAGGAAGCATATTTTCACCCAAGGCCTGAAGAAGGGAAGAAAGGATGATCATGCCATAAATCATCCTGTCCTTAAGAGGAGGAGAGAGGATCCTGATGATAGTGAGGGTGGTGGGGTTAGGAGGATCCTTAGGCCTTAGGAGATTGTATATTTGTAAATAAAATGTACATTTTATGTTAATATTATATATATTTTTGGGTATTATTTTTTTTTAATGATAATTAGTTATTTTAGTATTTATTGTCGATTAATAATAACTCGTGCGACGTCCTATATTAATTAGAACCCTATAACGACGATCTAAATGTATATGTGTAAAAAGTTTTCAAACTTGCTTCGGAGCACTTACAATCTAAAACGATGATCTAAATGTATATGTATACTTGATGTAATGAGTCGATATTATTGTACACGAAAAGAAATATTAAGTTCTATATAAAATATTTATATTCCGGTATTTTGAAACGTCACTAATTTTCGGTCAAAGTATGGAAAAAAACTTAATTTTGAGTTTGACTTCCAAAGAAAGAATAGTGGGGTTGGGGGGAAAGGCCACTTCACGCACAGATTCTGTGCGTGAAAGGACTTTAGCGTAAAACTACAGTTTAGTCCTTTTACGCACATAATCTGTGCGTGAAGCCTATTTTTTTTTAATGGGTTAGTTTGATTTCAAAAATTTATTTTTGAGTTAGAAAAGTGTGGGGCTCTCACCATGAACTATAGGAAGGGAACTATACCACGATGGCGGATTTTGATTACCTTTATAGATAGTCACGCAGCATGCACCATATAACTTTTCTTGGAATATATAAAGAGTTAAAGACCTAATTAAGAGCCCGTTTGGATTGACTTATAAGTTGCTTATAAGCTGTTTTCAGTGTTTGACTGACCAGCTTAAAGTCATTTTGTGCTTAAAATAAATTCAAAAAAATAATTGAGCCTATTTGACTTAGCTTATCTAAAGCAGCTTATAAGCTGAAATAAGCTGAAAACAGCTTATAAGCCAAAAAAAAATAAGTTAGACTACCCCAACTTATTTTTTTAGCTTATAAGCTGTTTGCAGCTTATAGGCATAAGCCCATCCAAACAGGCTCTAAATAAGGGAAGAAGAAAGAACCAAATATTTAGAGATGTATTTAAAACTTTTGGGAAACTAAAGCATAAGGAAGAGAAAATATGACCCCAAAAAAAAAAACAAATGTAACGGTCTAACGGGTAAAGAGGAGTAGTAGTAAATTAAGAAGGAAAAGTTAAACAAATGCAGTAAAATATTTATGGAGAGGTTACAAGTTTTGGGTTTTGGGGAATTAAGTATGGAGAAATGAAGTGCAACTTCTAATCCACCCTTATGTAATTAAATTATACTATTTAATTATATAATTAATTAGATTTTAATTTACTATAGGGGCAAAATAATATTAGTACTATTTAATTAGATTTTAATTTACTATAGGGGCAAAATAATATTAGTACTATTTAATTAGATTTTAATTTAGTGCAGGGGCAAAATCGTAAATTAATTTGAAGATAGGAGCTTTCCACTTTTAGTATAATACTAGTTCTGGACACGTACATTGCACATGTGTCCCATGCAAGCTGTACATATCGTATAAGTCATTTAAAACAACATTATAATGAGTATTCCAATCTTTTAAGTAGAAAAATGTAAATTGAAAATGATGAATAATCAACCTATTTAAACGACTTCTTTTTTGAATGACGAATGATTAGATATTCTCTGAACCAGTAAATTTTGAACAACAAATTTAGTTTGGCAGTTTAAATGTATAATGAGTCACATTTTTAAGTTATTAGGTGTTAAAATGTAATTAATGTATTCATATGTTACTGAATACTTCATTATAGACGATGTTTTTGGTGTATGTTCCATTTCGTCTATTTGGTTGGTCTGTCATGACAAGAACTCTTGTTGGAGACATTGATATCCCTCTTGAAATCACAGCACATACAATTCTCCACGGGAGAAAGTAATTTATTTCACCCCGAAGGATTTTGATACTTGAAAATTTTTGGTACTACAAGCTCTCACAGAATGCTACATTGGATAAAAGAAGTATTCTAAATGCAAAAAGAAGTAATAGCAATTTTTCACATATAAACTTCCAACAATAAAAAATGGTTATCAAGAAGATTCATCTGTAACAATTGAACAAAGATTGAACCATCCTTACTTGAATAGGATGTCTAAAACTTACAATAACAATGACAAAAAAAAAAAAAAATGAAATACTACTCGAGAACTTTACAAAACTCAGAAGGCAAGAAAATAACAAATTATTTGACAACATGGCAAATTCTTGATCTCACAGAGACAAAATTAGTTCACAAAATGATAGTTATTTCTGATCTCACCTTTAATTTCCGCCCTGTGAGGACATCCAAAGTACCCATATTGGCCATTGTATATACAAATTTCTTACCTCAGTAAAGGGTAAAGCGGTTTCACCCCAAATATTCTTTATTCTCGAGGTCGAACCTGAAATATTTGGTTAATTAATAGCGGAGGAATCTCAACCATCTCATCCATGGGCAAAAGACTGGCTAAAGCTATAACATGATGGACCAAAGCTTGAAGGCCACCATTCAACAAAGTTTATTGTGATGAGAAATTGAAACACCTTGCACAATATTACTGCAAAAGTATATGGAAAGTGTTATTTATTTTAGAAAATGAAAGTAATCTAAGCATTATGTATTCTAAAAAGTGTAATGGAACTTGTGCCAGGGCAAAAGTTTCCAAAACCAAAAGAACTTTTTTTTCTTTTTCCGTACGTGGTGCAAATGTTGTTTCTTTGCTGACAATTTTTGCCCTTTATTATGAAATCACATAAGCATAATATCCTAGCAAAAAAGGGAAGAAAGCAGAAATAATTTTTTTACATACCTGGTAAATTTGCAGCATAATATCCTAGCAAAAAAGGAAACATGCTTCTAATGTGAAAGATAAAAAGGGAAGAAGGCAGAAAGAAATTTTTTATATACTTGGTAAGTTTGCAGCTATGTTCTATTGTTTAATTAATTTCATCAAATGGTGAAGGATTTCATCTAATGGTGAAGGTTAGGCATATCCTTGATGCCATTTATATAAGATGATTAATTAAGAAGAAGAATGTAACAAATCAGGTAATATAATCCACCATTAGTTTATCAACTGATGAAAACCAAAACGTCTTGAAACGGAGGAAGTAAGGGCCTGTTTGGAAAGCCACCCAGGTAATTGGAATTGAGTGTAATTACATAGTTAGGTGATAATTGGGTGTAATTGAGAGGGTGTAATGACACTCTCCAATTCTCAAGAGGGGGGGCTGAGAATTGCAGGGTTACTTTTTAGTCTATATATTTTTAATTTAATTTTAATTTCTTTTCTTTTTTAATTTATTTTTTATTCTTTTCTATTTTATTTTAATTTATTTTCTTTTCTAATTTATTTTTTATTTCTATTATTTAATTTCTTTTTTATTTTTACTTTTAAATTATTTGTATTTTTAAAATATATTTTTCTTTTTATAGAATTTATATTTCATTTCCTTTCTTCTCATTCCCTACCTTTACTTCTTGTGGTTCCATGTAATTGCTCATATTTTTTTTTTAGTTTTTGTTTTATTCATTAACCGTGTTAATGTTCTAATTTTTTAAACTACATCTCTTAATATTAGAAAGAATGAGTCATTAAGAAATTTGGCATATAATAAGTGACGCTCTTAAAGTAGAATTTCGTTGTGAATGAGATTATGGACTTATATTTTACCTTTCTTTTGAATTATAGGAGTATTTACTTATGTTACATTGAAACTTACTTAAGTAACGTTGCAATTTGACATAAGAGTATTATGTTAAAAAAAATTCTTTTGGATTTTGAATTTAGGTTATATTTTCAATTTTAACAATATTTGCTTTAGTACTATTGACTTGTTATTTTCACATTGTATGTTGTTTATTTTTCACTTACAGTTAATAGAATTATTGTCAAATATTTGAATAGTGTTATGACATTATATTTATAAATATTCTTTTTTTGTCAAACATCCAATCCCATGATATTCTCACAAAAAAGGTTTGCTTTTAAGTTTTATAATCAATTAAAATTAAAATATTATTAATTTTAAAATTATATATCAATTATTTTTTACAATATTAGTTACAAATATATGATTATTAATTAACATATTTTCAATAAACAATTTATTATTAAATAACTAATTTAATATCATTTATAAAGGCACAAATATTTTAAATATTAATTTTAAATTTTTTATAATTAAATTTTATTTTTAAATTAAACTAACTGTGTAATTAAACTTGTGCAACCAAACAACACGCTTGTAATTACACTGTAATTACATTATGACAAACAAACAGGTCGTAGTAATTACAATGCTGTGTAATTACTAGGGTAGTAATTACACCAATTCCAATTACCAGGTGACTTTCCAAACAGGCTCTAAAAGCCTTCAGCTGCTATAATTCTTCTTTCCTAGTAGTAATTGTTTATTAATATCACTTAGTATTTAATAGGATTTCATTAAATCCCTTTACACTATTAATGTTTTAATTATGAGTAATTTATCCATAAGCTGCTATAATTCTATTTCCGTAGTAACTGTTTACAATTCAGTATAGCAATTATTTAGAATTTATAAGGATTTCATTTAAATCCCATTAATAGTGATTAATGTTTTAATCTTCATAAATACTATCCCCCCAAAGTGGCTGCTAGACTCTCTAGAGGCTGTGAATAACGTTTTTGGAGCAATTAAGTATAAATAATTAAAGTGCTATGGGATGGGATGATCTAATTCAGCCTTTATGTGATCAAAATAATATGATTTGATTAAATATTTAGTTAGTTTTTGATTTAGTAAAGGGGAAAATGGTAAAATGACTTTGAAGATGGGAGCTTCTCACTTTTAGTATAATATGATGATTTAATCCTGATTTATTCAGGCACTCAATACTTACTCAAAAAGTAAATAGGTTCAAATTAAACCACTCAAATGTGAAATCACAAAACAAGGAACAACAACACTCTTGAAGTACAAACATTACATGACTAAAGAAACCATGTAAAAGAAAAGCAACATATTAAATTGCAGGTCAAAAAGCACACCACCGAAAGAGATAACTTCTACATTTCCAAAAATATTTTCTTAATTTTGCTAAACCTCTTGACTACATCTTTCATGGTTATCCTTGATTCGGGCTTTTCATTTGTGCAATCCAAAGCCAATTCTATCATGGAGGCTATGCAAAATTCACTTTTGGAAGTGATTTTTTCTTCCTCGTGAAAAATATTAGCATCCACAACTTCCATCATAGTTCTTGGAAATGCTTGTGTTATCCATTTCCTCAAGTCAAAATTTTCATTGCATATCTCTTCATCTGTTGGCCTTCTTTTGGCCAAAACCTCCATCAACATGATGCCGTAACTATAAACATCACCAGGAGTCGACACTATTCCCTCCGAGCCATATTCTTAGAAAAGAATCAAATGAACAAAGGTTACTAAATTGAAAATAACAATAATCTTGTACAAATAAAGACTTGTTGTTTTACTTCAAGAATTTGTAGAGGCTTAATTATGATAAGAGAAAATCAAGGAGAGTAGATTATTTTATACCTGGTGCAATGTAACCAAGAGTGCCCAATGTCTCGGTATGTGCCATGGACTTGCTTACAGCCAAAATTTTAGAGATTCCAAAATCACCCACATGAGCCACCATATCTTCATCCAAAAGAACGTTGGCTGGCTTTAGGTCGCAATGAACTATTGGAGTGACATGACCATGATGTAGATATTCAATTGCCACAGCCACATCAAGCATTATGGTGACTCTTTGAAGGAGGTTCAAGTAGGACTCTTCTTTGTACAACCAATTCTCAAGACTTCCGTTGGCCATATATTGCAGAACAAAGGCTCTTATATAGTCACTAGAACAAGTAGTAATCACAGGGACAAGATTTATGTGCCTAACATTTCTCATCACTTCACATTCAGTATCAAACCTCTTGCATACTTGCTCACTTTGCAAATCCAGAACCTTTATAGCCACCACAGTTCCACTAGATAATGTTCCTTTGTACACAGAGCCAGAGCTTCCCACACCAATTAAATTTGATCGATCAAAATTAGTTGTTGCTCGTTGAATCTCATGATAAGAAATCAATTGATAAGTCTTGATCTCCGGAACCTTTTCAACATCTTTGGACTTTCCTTTCTTCTTTCGTTTCATTATCCAAATTGAGACCAACAAGAGTAGTAGAAAGGATGAAATAACCACTGGAGTAACAATTTTTAGCAGAAGCTCCTTAAACTTTGATTGTTGTCCAGGATTAGTGATAGAACAAGCAGGAAGCTCCAGTATGTGCATTCCACATAGATTTTTGTTCCCAAGAAATGATTCCAGAGTGGAATTTGCAAACACACCACTACTGGGTATTTCACCTTCTAAAATATTAAATGAGACATTGATGCTTTTAAGGTATGAGAGCTTTTCCAATGACTTAGGAATAGTACCTGACAAGTCATTTAAAGACAAATCCATGAATTCCAAGCTTATCAAGTTGGAAAAGGATAATGGTATTGGGCCTGAAAATGAATTGTTGGATAGCATAAGAGACTTCAGGTTTTGGAGGTGCCCCAAATTACTTGGTATCATTCCTGAAAAGTGATTAGCGGAAAGATCTAAATCTACTATGAATTTCAGTTCTCCAATATCTGATGGAACTTCTCCCTCTATAGAATTTCGTGACACGTTTAGAAAGAGAAGACCTATCATTTTCCAAAGGCTCAAGGGAAATTTTGATGAAAATTTATTAGAACCCAAATGAAGCAGTTGTAGCATGCTAAGATTTCTTATACATGTTGGAATTAACCCAAAGAGTTCATTATGACCTAGAGTTAATTTAACCAAATTAGATAAATGGCATACCACCTCTGGAATATGTCCCTGCAATTTGTTGTTATATAGATATAACCCTTGGAGTTGTTTAAGCTTACCAATCTCAGAAGGAATACTCCCTGTCAAATTGTTTTCTTGAAAGGCTAGGCTCATTAGACTACTCATATTGCCTATACTTGTGGGAATGAGGCCATTGATGTGTGCATATGTTATTTCAAAGAATTCAATAGTAGATGAAAGATTCCCAATTGAATTGGGCAAAACACCATTCAACGGATTTAAACCCACTTGTAGATATTTCAGCATCCTACAGTTCGCCAAAGAATTCAAGAATGACAACTCATGCTCTCTTGGTTCAATTGTAAGTTGATTGGTATGTAGCAACAGTCCACGCAGCTTACGAAGATTTCCCAAATTAGTAGGAATAGTTCCTGTGAGAAAGTTCCCTGCTAGATCCAGTAACTCAAGCTTGGAAGCATTTGTTATGAACAATGGAATTTCCCCTTTGATCTGATTTTCTCCCAAAAGAAGTTCCCAAAGGTTAGGAACATGAAGACCTGTAGTGGGTGGAATTCTCCCGGAAAGGTTGTTGAAACTTAAACCAATAATTTCCAAAGAAGAAATATTGAAAATAGTCTTTGGAATTTGACCATTAAGTTTATTGTACTCAAAAATAATTTTCGTCAAATTTGATAGCTTCCCTAATTCTGGAGGAATTGGCCCCTCCAAGCGATTTCTTTCACCATAAAGATATCGCAGAGTGGAAATATTTCCCAATGAAGTGGGAATAGTTCCTTTTATTAGATTATCACCAATATAGAGCTCTTCGAGCTTGGATAAACAACCAATATTTTTGTGTATTTCTCCAGTTATATTGTTGAAAGATATGGACAAAACATTGAGCTTTGTGAGTTGGCATATGTTGGAAGGAATTTGACCAGAAATTTGATTCCAAGATATACCTAAGAACTCTAGATTTGACACAATATTCCCTTCATCAAGTAAGAGAGGACCAGAAAGGCTATTGTTTGTAAGAGATGCGACAAGAAGCGACGAGATATTAAACAGTGCTGCAGGAATAGAACCTATAAATTGATTATTGTACAAGTACAACTTAGTAAGTTGGCTCAGATTACCGATCGCCTTTGGAACGCTGCCGCTGACTCTGTTCCTAGACAAATCAAAATTCAGCAATTTTGTGGCATTTCCAACGGAAGGAGGAATTATACCCATGAGGCTATTGTTCTTGAGATTTAAGAATCTGAGTTCCGGTACATACCATGGCCCTTTCCACATTTCACCACTGAGTTTATTGTAAGCCAATGAAATATTTTGAACTCTTTGGTGTTGAAATAGAGTTGTCGGAATACTTCCTTCTAGCTGATTGTTCTGAATATCAATCACTCGCAAGCGAGGCAAGTGGCCAATGCCATAAGGGATGCCGCCATGGAAACTATTGTTCCCAAGATTAAGCTCTCTAAGAAAGGACAAATTGGCCAAAGACGGCGAAATTATGCCTTGAAGTTGCAAATTTGGAAGAGCCAAGGCCACAACTCTTTGCCTTTTTGTACTGCAAGTGACACCAAACCAAGAGCAAAAAGAAGTATTCTTGGTCCAGTTCTTGGCCAAAAAATGACTAGGACTTGTAATAAAATTTTGTAAAGCTAGTAGAGCTTGTAGGTCTGTTTCATTTGAGGAAGTAGCGGATAAAGAAAATGAAAAATACTGGACCAGAAAGAGATGTATCAATAGTAAAATGTATTTCTCCATGTTGTTACTATGCACTGGAAACACACTGCTTTGAAGGGATTTATATTAAACTTGATCTGAGTAGTTTCCAAAGTTACTCCTTTATATAGCACCAATATACCAGGGGAAAAAAAGAGTCAAGAAAAATGGAAAAGGATATATGTTCTATCATTAGGGGAGCCCGGTCTAATTAATTGAGGAGGAAAGCATATTGGAAATAAAAATGAATGTCTGCTTGACTTTAGTTGAATTACTTCACAAAAAGGAGAAAAGCTATAGTCTTGTATTAGCAGAAAAATGTACTCCATAAGTTCCAATTTATATGACATTGTGTGACTCGACTCGACACGAAATTTAAGCATGTGATAACAAATGTAGGACTATAAAAGTTTCTTTTAAAGGTAAAATTTAATGTTTAAAGTTAAACTATTTCTTTAGTATACAAAAGAAAAAAAAATACTACTCCCTCCGTTCCAATTTATGTGACACCTTTTGGCTTGACACAAAGTTTAAGAAAGAAAAAAAGACTTTAGAAATTTGTATGACTATAAATCATTTCATTAAGAGTAAAAGAATAAATTTAAAGTTTAATTATTTCTAATTATAGAACCGATGACATTCTTTTCTACACAAACTAAAAAGGAAAGATTATAACATAAATTGGGACAGAGGAAGTATATTGTTTTCGAAAGTTACAACTAATAAAGTTAAATGGTTGTGATTTTAGCAACCTTTTATGTAGTGTATTACACATGAGGAATACATCACAGATTAGTCAAGTTGCATTATTAAAAAAGAAAGAAAATTCCTATTTGGTTAGGAAAAAAGAACATGCCCAATTAACTTGACAGTGGACTCAAATTGGGTTTTTCCACAAAATATAAGAAAAGTTGGTCAATTTACTTTAAAAATTTGTGTGGCTATAAATTATTTCATTAAGGGTAAAAGAGGAAATTTAAAGTTTAATTATTTCGAATTATAGAATGATGACATTCGTTTCTACATTAACCAAAAAAAGAAAGATTATCACATAAATTGGGACAGAGGAATATAGTTTTTTCGAAAGTTACTACAAATAAAGTTAAATGGTTGTGATTTTAACAACCTTTTATGTAGTGTATTACACATAAGGAATACATCACTATCACGACCCAATTCACGACTCGTGGTGGCACCGACACTATCCCCTCGAGTAGGTGAACCACATTCCCAGTAACAAGCTAAATAAGCGGAAAATAAAAGAAGAAGAAATTATCAAGTCTTAAATACTTATCATCACTAGAAATGTCACGACATCCCCAAATTTGGTCAAAGGGTACAAGAGCGCTAAACACAGTCCGGAATACAAGTCTGAAAATACCCGAAGACTACATATTGTCTGTCGAATACAAAAACAGAAATAAATAAAGAAGGTCCGTCAGGGGCCACAAATGACCAAGTAGCTCACCCTGAATGACTGAAATATGTCACCCTCGCGTATCAGCCACGGGGTGTAGAACTGGATCCTGGATCGTGCTCTGCACTCAACAAAAGTGTAGCAAGAGTAGTATCAGTACAACAGTAGTACCAGTAAGTATCATAGGCCGACAATGATTAGGTAACGCATGAAGAAGTGAAAAGTAACAAGTAGCACATAGATCACAGGTATGGTCACGTATCATATACGAGTAAAGTATAAAGGAATCATGAAATGAACCAAGACAGATATAGTTCACCAAATGATCAGTCAAATGTATGAGCGAATGAATTCAATGCAATGCAACAGTCACCTCTCTCACTCCACTCTCGTACACACATGCTAAGGGCAGTGCCTCGAGCCATGACCCACGGGGGACCCGCGAATTCCATGTACCACTCGTGCTCTCCGGCAGAAACCTCGGAGGCTTTCAATCACTCTCAATCTCCGGCAAAGACCTCGGAGTCTCTCTGTCACTCTCAATCTCCAGCAAAAAACCTCGGAGTCTCTCAATCACTTAGCTCACCATCATCACAAGAATAATATGAAAGGCATGTCATGCATGATATAAGTCTCAACAATATCACTAATATACAATCAACAAATACAAGTCATATTGATGTTACCATTCCTTTTAATATGATGAGTGAGCTAGTATGTGACACAGATACAAACAGGTGATAATCACAGAAAATAACACATATGGCGACAAGCCCACATAACAGCTGACAGAGCCAACCTAATTGGAATCCACCTCCACTTCATGCCCCAAGGCCTATATGCTATCCCCGTCACTTTCTATAACTACATACGGTTCTCTAATCAGACTCTAACTAAAATACACCGTAACCTACCTCAATGCCGAGCGGGTGCCACGAACAATCAAACTAATGCTTTCCCTTTGCGTAGAGCCTCTGAACGATCAAAATCTATAAAATATGCGATCTACGTTAGAATACGAATCTAAGGACACCTATATTGCTATATTTATATTCGAAACCCAAAAACGCACCCCAAAAAGTGGCCTTGGGCCCACAAGGACAAGATTGGAATTTTATTGTAAAATAATTTCACCCATTATCTAAGGATCATATATTTTTAAAATTGGTCAATTTCATCCCTAAATGGACTCTCAAATCATTAATTCCCCTTTTTTAGGACTAGGACTCGAAACCTTTAATTACTCCAATATCTTAACTTCGGACAAAAATCAAACTTTTCACAATTCAAATACCATGATTCTGAAGGTATTCATATAATTCAATACCAAAATATTCAATTACAGATATCCTATGTTTTAGAATTGAAGTGCAATCATGATAATACGTGGAAAGGAAATTCCTATAAATGTAGCCTAACTTACAAAACTGTAACTTCAATTCCGGAGCAAATTTGCAGAAACCATTTAACCATTAGTATTATCATTACTACCTAGTGATAGCCCCATTATTATTATCTAGTGATAGCCCCACATTGGAATGTCCTTACTTTGACTAAAATCAACTGCCAACTTTCTACAACAAAAGATGAAATAAAAAAAGAAGAAAAATGTTCATGGACAATGATTTCTCCCCCACGTGGATGTCCTTATTTGACTAACAAATTAATTCCTCACCTTTTGTTTTATTTATACTAATACACGGACATGCACAGGAACGAGAACAGTACACAAACAGTGACAATTTGTGACTTGAATTCACCCCCTCTCCACGTAATTATAATTGTAATAATATGACGAAATTAATTCCATGTTCTAACCTGAAATATTTGTAGATCCGAGGCTTCAGTTGACGGCAACTTCTATGCCTGAAACTTTCTGCTTAGAACGTTTGATGCTACCTAATATATTTACTCCTATTTATGGGCCATGTATTATAGGGTTTTAAATTATTTATGGGCTTGTCCTATTACTCCCCAACTAAAATCATTGTCCAAAATAATCTTTTTACTCGACCAGTCTGTATAAGGCAAAAATTGACCCACTTAGCAAATTACACTATTCACCAACTTATATCTCATGTAAGTGCAAATAAAATTCCTATGACTAGACTATTCACACACTTTAAGTAAATAAGTTCTGAAAATTACCCATCAATTAAATCGCCGTGCCACCCACTCCCGCAAGTCAAAAATACCTTTTAAAAGTACAAACGTGTATTTAGCGAAAATGATTCCAAAAGTTCTAAACGACCAAATGGGTCGTTACAATCACAGGTCAGTCAAGTTGCATTATTAAAAAAGAAAGAAAATTCCTATTTGGTTAGGAAAAAAGAACACGTCCAATTGACTTGACAGTGGACTCAATTTGGGGTTTTCCACAAAATATAAGAAAAGTTGGTCAATTTACTTTGGAAATTTGTGTGGCTATAAATCATTTCATTAAGGTTAAAGGAGGAAATTTAAAGTTTAATTATTTCTGATTATAGAACGATGACATTCTTTTCTACACAAACTAATAAAGGAAAGATTATCACATAATTTGGGACAGAGGAAGTATATTGTTTTCGAAAGTTACTACTAATAAAGTTAAATGGTTGTGATTTTAAAAACCTTTTATGTAGTGTATTAGGAGGAATACATCACAGGTCAGTCAAGTTGCATTATTAAAAAAGAAAGAAAATTCCTATTTGGTTAGGAAAAAAGAACATGTCCAATTGACTTGACGGTGGACTCAATTTGGGGTTTTCCACAAAATATAAGAAAAGTCGGTCAATTTACTTTGCAAATTTGTGTGGCTATAAATCATTTCATTAAGAGTAAAAGAGAAAATTTAAAGTTTAATTATTTCTGATTATAGAATGATGACATTCTTTTCTACATAAACCAAAAAAAGAAAGATTGTCACATAAATTGGGACAGAGGAAGTATAGTTTTTTCGAAAGTTACTACAAATAAAGTTAAATGGTTGTGATTTTAACAACCTTTTATGCCGTGTATTGCACATGAGGAATACATCACTGTCACGACCCAATTCACGAGTCGTGGTGGCACCTACACTATCCCCCGAGTTGGTGAACCACATTCCCAGTAACAAGCTAAATAAGTGGAAAATAAAAGAAGCAGAAGTTATCAAGTCTTAAATACTTATCATCACTAGAAATGTCACGACATCCCCAAATCTTGTCAAAGGGTACAATAGCGCAAAACACAGTCCGGAATACAAGTCTGAAAATACCCGAAGGCTACATATTGTCTGTCGAATAGAAAAACAGAAATAAATAAAGAAGGTCCGTCAGGGGCCACAGATGACCAAGTAGCTCACCCTGAATGACTGAAAGATGTCACCCTCACGGATCAGCCACGGGGTGTAGAACTGGGGCCTGGATCGTGCTCTGCACTCAACAAAAGTGCAGCAAGAATAGTATCAGTACAACACTAGTACTGGTAAGTATCATAGGCCGACAATGATTAGGTAACGCATGAAGAAGTGAAAAGTAAAAAGTAGCACATAGAGCAAACATGTATGGTCACGTATCATATACGAGTAAAGTATAAAGGAATCATGAAATCAATCAAGATAGATATAGTTCACCAAATGATCAGTCAAATGTATGAGCGAATGAATGCAATGCAATGCAACAATCACCTCTCTCACTCCACTCTCGTACACACATGCTAAGGGCAGTTCCTCGAGCCATGACCCACGGGGGACCCGCGAATTCCATGTACCACTCGTGCTCTCCGGCAGAAACCTCGGAGGCTTTCAATCACTCTCAATCTCCGGCAAAGACCTCGGAGTCTCTCTGTCACTCTCAATCTCCAGCAAAAAACCTCGGAGTCTCTCAATCACTTAGCTCACCATCATCACAAGAATAATATGAAAGACATGTCATGCATGATATAAGTCTCAACAATATCACTAATATACAATCAACAAATACAAGTCATATTGATGTTACCATACCTTTTAATATGATGAGTGAGCTAGTATGTGACACAGATACAAACAGGTGATAATCACAGAAAATAACACATATGGCGACAAGCCCACATAACAGCTGACAGAGCCAACCTAATTGGAATCCACCTCCACTTCATGCCCCAAGGCCTATATGCTATCCCCGTCACTTTCTATAACTACATACGGTTCTCTAATCAGACTCTAACTAAAGTAGACCGTAACCTACCTCAATGCCGAGCGGGTGCCACGAACAATCAAACTAATGCTTTCCCTTTGCGTAGAGCCTCTGAACGATCAAAATCTATAAAATATGCGATCTACGTTAGAATACGAATCTAAGGACACCTATATTGCTATATTTATATTCGAAACCCAAAAACGCACCCCAAAAAGTGGCCTTGGGCCCACTAGGACAAGATTGGAATTTTATTGTAAAATAATTTCACCCATTATCTAAGGATCATATATTTTTAAAATTGGTCAATTTCATCCCTAAATGGACTCTCAAATCATTAATTCCCCTTTTTTAGGACTAGGACTCGAAACCTTTAATTACTCCAATATCTTAACTTCGGACAAAAATCTAACTTTTAGCAATTCAAATACCATGATTATGAAGGTATTCATATAATTCAATACCAAAATATTCAATTACATATACCTTATGTATTAGAATTGAAGTGCAATCATGATAATATGTGGAAAGGAAATTCCTATAACTGTAGCCTAAGTTACAAAATTGTAACTTCAATTCCGTAGCAAATTTGCAGAAACAATTTAACCATTAGTGGTCGTTTGGTTTAAGGTATAAGGTGGGTTATCGCAGCACTAATTTTTACCATGTTTGGTATAAGGTATAAATTAGTGCTGGGATAAATTTATACTGGGATTATTTTATACCATCTTTTAGATGGTATTAAATAATCCAATAGATGGGATAAATTAGTCCCGGGATTATAATCCCAGGACTAATGAGTCCTTAAACCAAACGACCCCTTAGTATTATCATTACTACCTAGTGATAGCCCCACATTGGAATGTCCTTACTTTGACTAAAATCAAGTCATGGCTGCCAACTTTCTACAACAAAAGATGAAATAAAAAAAGAAGAAAAATGTTCATGGACAATGATTTCTCCCCCACGTGGATGTCCTTATTTGACTAATAAATTAATTCCTCGCCTTTTGTTTTATTTATACTAATACACGGACATGGACAGGAACGAGAACAATACACAAACAATGACAATTTGTGACTTGAATTCACCCCCTCTCTACGTAACTATAACTATAAGGGGTCGTTTGGTAAGAGGATAAGTTATCCCATGTAGATGGGATTAGATGGGATTACTAATCCCACCCTTTATGTGGGATTACTAATCCCACCTTTTATCCCATCTACATGAGATTGTATGGGATATCAAAAAAGCTATCCCACCAACCAAATATAAGATTAATTCCAATCTCATTGGATTAATAATCCAGCCCATTCTATCCTCCTACCAAACGACTACTAGTATGACGAAATAAATTCCATGTTCTAACCTGAAATTTTTGTAAATCCGAGGCTTCAGTTGACGGTAACTTCTGTGTTCGAAACTATCTGCTTGGAACTTTTGATGCTACCTTTTAATATGGCAACCCTACTCCAATATATTTACTCCTATTTATAGGCCATGTATTATATGGTTTTAAATTAATTATGGGCTTGTCCTAGTACTCCCCAACTAAAATCATTGTCCAAAATAATCTTTTTACTCGACCAGTATGTATAAGGCAAAAATTGACCCACTTAGCAAATTACACTATTCACCAACTTATATCTCATGTAAGTGCAAATAAAATTCCTATGACTAGACTATTCACACACTTTAAGTAAATACATTCCGAAAATTACCCATCAATTAAATTACCGTGCCACCCACTCTCGCAAGTCAAAAATACCTTTTAAAAGTACGAAAGTGTATTTAGCGAAAATGATTCCAAAAGTGCTAAACGACCAAATGGATCGTTACAATCACAGGTCAGTCAAGTTGCATTATTAAAAAAGAAAGAAAATTTCTATTTGGTTAGGAAAAAAGAACATGTCCAATTGACTTGACGGTGGACTCAATTTGGGTTTTTCCACAAAATATAAGAAAAGTTGGTCAATTTACTTTAGAAATTTGTGTGGTTATAAATCATTTCATTAAGGATAAAAGAGGAAATTTAAAGTTTAATTATTTCTAATAATAGAACGATGACATTCTTTTCTACACAAACTAAAAAAGGAAAGATTATCACATAATTTGGGACAGAGGAAGTATATTGTTTTCGAAAGTTACTACTAATAAAGTTAAATTGTTGCGATTTTAACAACCTTTTATGTAGTGTCTTAGACATGAAGAATACATCACAGGTCAGTCAAGTTGCATTATTAAAAAAGAAAGAAAATTCCTATTTGGTTAGGAAAAAAGAACATGTCCAATTGACTTGACAGTGGACTCAATTTGGGTTTTCCACAAAATATAAGAAAAGTTGGTCAATTTTCCTCATATAATATGCCTTTTTCACCTAACCAGCATACACACAATCAATTTTTTTAAAAGGAGGGAGGGGGAAGGGGGGGGGGGGGGGAGGGATCCTACATTAGCAGGGTTCGGGGAAGGGTTGTGTCACGCCCCGAACCATGGCCTGGGCGTAACACGGCACTCGGTACCTTTCTACATATGACCGAGCGAACCAACTGACTGACTGAATCAACATATGGTATATGGGCATCAAAATATAAATAACACATGCCAATCATCTGAGTATAACTGTCTGAAATATATTTGTGCGGAAGTAATATTAAAAGTCTGCAATACTGAATAAGTGGTAGCCAAAGGGGCTAACTCAATAATCCAACAAAATACTGAAAAACATCTGACCGACTGTAATTTATGAAGCCTCTACTGAATTAGGAAATACTGACTGACTACCGGGACAAGGCCCCCAGCATACCTTGAGCAACTCCATCCATCTACGATGCCTCGGGTTCAGATCTCTCTGATTAAACACATGCTGAAGGCTGCGATGATCTGTGAAGACCTTACAATGAACTCCATATAAGTAATGCCTCCAAATCTTCAAAGCGAAGACTACTGCTGCCAACTCCAAGTCATGAGTGGGGTAGTTCTTCTCGTGAACCTTCAACTGTCTCGAAGCATACATGATCACCCTACCCTCTTGGATCGGCACAAAACCCAAGCCAATTCGAGAAGTATCACAATAAACAGTAAAGTCCTTTCCCTCCACAGGTAAACCCAAAATGGGGGCTGAAGTTAATAAAGCCTTGAGCTTTTGAAAGCTCTCCTCACACTCATCAGACCACTGGAAAGGCACATTCTTTTGAATCAACCTAGTCAAATGGGAAGCAATAGATGAAAATTCCTTCACAAATCGGTGATAATAACTCGCAAGGCCTACAAAGCTCTGAATCTCAGTCACTGAAGTAGGCCTGGCCCAATCTCTAATCGCCTCAATCTTCTTGGGATCAACCATAATCCCATCCTTGGACACAATATGTCCCAAAAATGCTATGGAACTGAGCCAGAAGTCACACCTGGAAAACTTGGCATACAATTTCTTCTCCTTCAACAGGCCAAGCACCATCCTCAGATGCTTCTCATGATCATCCTTACTCCGAGAGTACACCAGGATGTCATCAATAAATACGATCATAAATGAATCTAAGTGAGGCTTGAAGATCCCATTCATCAAATCCATGAAGGCTGCAGGGGCATTAGTAAGCCCGAAAGACATCACCAAGAACTCATAATGACCATAACGGGTCCTGAAAGCGGTCTTCGGAACATCCTCCGCTTGAATCTTCAACTGATGATAGCCTGATCTTAAATCAATCTTAGAAAGGATCGACGCACCCTGAAGTTGGTCAAATAAGTCATCAATGCGGTGTATTGGATACTTATTTCTGATTGTAACCTTGTTTAATTGCCGATAATCGATACACATCCGTATGGTACCATCTTTCTTCTTCACGAACAGAACGGGAGCACCCCAAGAGAAATACTGGGTCTAATAAATCCTTTGCTTAACAAGTCTTCCAACTGCTCCTTCAACTCTCTCAACTCTGCCGGAGCCATACGATATGGTGGAATAGAAATTGGTCGGGTGCCTGGCTCCAAGTCAATGCAAAAGTTAGTATCTCAATCAGGCGGCATACCAGGCAAATCTGTAAGGAAAACCTCTGAGAAGTCACAAACAACTGGCACTGACTCTAGGGAAGGAGTATCCACACTAGTATCCCGAATATGACCCAAATATGCTAAACACCCCTTATCCACTAACGTTTTTGCCCGAAGAAATGATATGATCTTCTTATGTGTTGGACTAGGAGTACCCTTCCACTCTAACCGCGGAATACCTGGCATGGACAACGTGACTGTCTTGGCATGACAGTCTAAAATAGCATGATAGGGAGATAACCAGTCCATGCCCAAAATAATATCAAAGTCCACCATATCCAAAATAACCAAGTCTATCCAAGTATCATACTGATGTGGCGTGATTTTACGCCACAAATCGATGCTTTTCTGCTATAAGTTTTACTTGTTTTTAAGCAAGTCTATGTGATTTTACGTGGTTTTTAGTGTTTTCGGGTGACAGAACATATTTGGCATGAAAACAGTTGAAAGTGCAGAACCAAGTCGTAAACTCAGTTTACGGTCCGTATTCCATGGTCGTATTAAAGAATAAAAAGAATAGAAAGGTAGGCTGAGAACATGATGATTTACGAGCTCAGTTTACGGACCGTATTTCAGTTTACGGTCCATATTTCAACACATATTTAACCATTCGAGCAATTGGCAGAAAGTCTTGAGTTTTGGAAGTTGAAAGACGACCAGGCAGTTTACGGGCCGTAAACCACTTTACGGTCCGTATTTCAAAAGATGGAATTTTCTCACAACTGGAAGGACGACTGGGTAGTAACTGATTTACGGTCTGTATTTCATTTTACGGACCGTATTTCGTAATGACGGGACCAAAGTGCAAATCTGTAACTTTTATGTTTTCAAAACCTATAAATAGTCATTGTCGGGTTTTTAATAGACAACAGTTATTATATTTTTGTCTCTTGACTTAGAACATTAAATACTCTCTAGTTTTTGAAGATTCAAACATCAATTCAAGTATTATCAATTCATCTTTTCTTCCAAAGTAAGCAATTATGAATTCTTCAATTTTTTATTTCTTGTTCTTTGTCATGAGTAGCTAAATTCCCTTACTAGGGTTGTGAACCCAATGATGGGTGTTTTGTGATTGAGTTTGTGATTGATATACACATAATGAATTATTAGGGTTTAGTTATTCTTCATTCTTCATTCATAATTAATGGTTGCAAACATTGATTAAAAGCCATAAACCTTGATTTATTTGGAAAAATAATTAGGGTTGGTAAGAATAACTAACAAGGACTCAAAGCTTTAAACTTTGTTTAATAAATTCACTTAGGAATAAGAAGAATTTTAATCGGCATGATTAATCATTCTTCATGGTTACTTTCTTATATTTGGAAAAATCATAGAAAGACATAATCTTTATTTATTGGGAAATAGTAGAGATTCACATAGAGATTAAGTGCATTCATACAATGATCCATTAGAAGTATATCAAGATCAATACCCATGATCATACACCCTATCTAGCGGGGACACAACCTTAGTTTCTTTTATCATAAATTACCACCAAAGCAATAGATAGCAATTAATTATAGAAAAACCAACTTTTACCAAAATCATCGGATTAAGACATTAGACCTAGAACTTAGCATCCTACGACTTTAGTAACCTTTTTACACCATATTCCCTGTGGGATTCGACCCCAACCATGTTGGGTTACTATATTTGACAACGTCCGCGTTATACCATTAATAGGTGTAATTTGAGCGTATCAAATTTTGGCGCCGTTGCCGGGGCATACAATTTTGAAATTACTAAATAGTGTTTGCTTTGATTAAAGTCTTTTGCTTATTCCATCACACCTTGTTTGCTACTCTGTGTAAACCGGGTGAACATGAATCAAAATCAGCAAAATCAACGTGCTGGTAACCAGGGGAATCGGTTGAACAATCAGGTGAATGAATTTGATGATGAGATTTTTTTTGCTGAACTTGTTCCAGAGAAGGACTATGCATCTCCTATTTTTCAACCTCGAGTTGGAGCTGCTACTGTGAAAATTGACTCATCTCTATACCAGCTGTTGAAACTTGAGGGATACTTTCAGAACTCTACCGAGAATGACCCTCAACGTCATTTGCAGAATTTTGTGAATGTGTGTGATAATCACATCCAGAACAATGTTCCACAAGATGATATTTGGTTGTCGTTATTCAAATATTCCTTAGCTGGAGAGGCAAGAACATGATTCGAGAAGCTGCCCCGAAATTCGATTACTTCATGGGCAGAGATGGTAGCTGCTTTTCTCACAAAGTGGTACCCCCCTAGCAAGAAGGCTGAGATTCGTGACAAAATATATGAATTCAAGCAGCGACCGAGGGAAAAACTATATGAAGCCTGGGAGAGATTCAAAGAGTATTTGCAGAAGAGCCCGAATCATGGTTTTCCGGAACATATATTAATGGAGAAGTTCTATCGAGGGTTAGATCCAGTGACACAATCAGTAGCTAATAATGCAGCTGATGGTTGTTTTATGAACAAGACCTTTCGACGAGTGACCACCATACTTAACAAGCTGACGACTCATAATCAGGCTTGGCACTCAAACAATGCTGATGTGGTACTGTATGGTAGTGCTATGATCCAGAATATAGTGAAGGAGAATCAAGACACCCAACAAACTTTGGCATAACTTGCAACAAATATTTCCTTACTGACGAAGAAGTTTGATGAATCCCAAATCAAGAAGGTAAATGTTTGTGAGGATGATACAGTTTTGCCAAAAGGGATGTACCATGCTCAAAATGGTACATTCCATGAGGGGCCACCTATGCAGGTTGAAGATGCTAATTATGTCAATAACTCTCAAGGGGGTTACCAAAGACAGAATTACCAAGGTGGCTATCAGAATCAGAATCAATGGAGACCTCAACAAGGTCAAGGTGCTTACAACAACTCTGGGAACTACAATACTAATTATAGTGGTGCGAACCAAGGGAGCTACAACAACAACAATTTTGGGAACAAGAGTTCCAATCCTTATATACCACCGAAAGGGCAGTTAACAGAGCAAGGTAGTTCGAAGGTTGAAGCAATGCTTGAGAAGATTTTGGCAAATCAATCTAAGTCTAAAAGGACTTTATCTGGGCTGACAGAAACAGTGGGTTCCCATACAGCAGCTATTTAGAAGCTTGAGTCGCAGATGAGGGATATTTCTAGAGAGCAGCACCCTCCTAAAAAGGGAGGACTTCCGAGTGACACTATTCCAAATCCCAAGAATGGGGGAGGCGGTGTAGACCGTGTGTTTTCCATCACTACTAGGAGTGGTAAGACACTCCAGGGGGCTGCTGAGAAGGTGATTGATCTTGAGCAGATAGACGAAGAGGATGAGGTGAAGTCTGAAGCACCCATTATTGCTGATAAGAATCCTACTAACAAGAAGGTTGCTGATATTCCAGAGATGGTGAAGGAAGCTGAAAACACAAGCAAGCAGGCTGTAAAAGGGGCTCTCCGCCCTTTGACGCAGATTTTCACATCTAAACCTCCTTTTCCTCAGAGGTTGGTAAAGAAGAGAAAGATGCTAAGTTCGAGAAGTTTTATGATCAGCTGAAGCAGTTATCTCTGAATTTTCCCTTCTTGGAAGTTGTCAAGGAGATGCCCGGTTTTGCGAAATATTTGAAGGATTTGCTGACCAAGAAGAAAACGGTGCAACATGAAACCGTGAGTTTGACGCACACTGTGAGTTCCATCATTTCAACTACAACTGTGCAGAAAATGGGAGATCCTGGGGCGTTCACTATTCCTTGTTCTATTGGGCACCATGATTTTTCTTGTGCTTTGTGTGATAATGGGGCGAGTATAAATTTGATTCCCCTTGCTATATATAAACAATCAGGTTTGGGGATGCCAAGGCCGACTACAATGAGATTGCAGATGGTTGATATGTCTATCAAAAGACCTGTTGGGGTGGTTGATGATGTAATTGTGCGGGTTGGTGATTTTATGTTGCCCGCTGATTTTATGATTCTTGACTGTGCTGTTGATCAGGACATTCCTATCATTCCGGGGAGACCTTTCCTTGCTACAGGGAGGGCTCTGATGGATTCGGAGAAAAATGACATCAAGTTCCGAGTCAACAATGAAGAAGTGACTTTTCAGGCTAGCAAAGGGATGAAGTTACGAAGTGCTTACGAGAGTATTTCGGTAATTGATTCATTTGATGTTGTTGATGAAGCAGTGGAGTTTAAGATGGAAGAAGAAAGTTTGGGTGAGGCTTTAGCTGGTATTCTTATGAATTTCGATGCTGAAGACATGGAAGGCTATGTGGAGACAGTTAATTCACTTGTTAGGTTGGGCTCATAGACATACCACCCAAAGAGGCTGAATCTTGATCTGGAAAATAGAACAACTCCTCCAGCAAAGCCTTCGCTCATTGAGCCACCTAAGTTGGAGCTTAAGCAGCTCCCATCACATCTGAAATATGAGTTCCTTAGTCCAGACAATACATTACCTGTGATTGTTTCAGCCCTATTGATTGAGGAGCAGATTTTTCAGCTTTTGGAGGTATTGAGGGAGTATAGGCGTGCTATTGGTTGGACAATAGTAGACATTCGAGCTATTCCATCTGGGATCTGTGAGCATAAAATTCAGTTGGAGGAGGGTAGCAAACCGAGTGTAGAGCATCAGAGGCGACTGAACGAGAATATGCAAGAGGTCGTCAAGAAAGAGATCATCAAATGGCTGGATGCGGACGTGGTTTACCCAATTGATGATAGTAAATGGGTAAGCCCAGTCCAATGTGTTCCTAAGAAGGGCGGCACCACTGTTGTGCCGAATGCAAAAAATGAGTTGATCTCGACCAGAATTGTCACCGGATGGAGAGTTTGCCTGGACTATCGCAAGCTCAACACAACCACTTGCAAGGACCACTTCCCTATGCCCTTCATTGATCAGATACTTGATAGGCTAGCGGGGCGTTCCTACTATTGCTTCCTTGATGGTTATTCGGGATACAATCAGATCAACATTGCTCTAGAAGATCAGGAGAAGACCGGTTTTACTTGTCCTTATGGGATGTTTGCATTCAGCCGGATGCCTTTTGGTTTGTGTAATGCACCAGCCACTTTTCAAAGGTGCATGATGCCAATCTTCTGTAGAGAACTTCTTGGAGGTGTTCATGGATGACTTTTCTGTGGTGGGTGATTCATTTGAAGATTGACTTGGCCATCTGGGTCAAGTGCTAAAAAGGTGTGAGGAGACCAATCTGGTGCTAAACTGGGAGAAGTGCCATTTTATGGTTAAGGAAGGAATCGTCCTCGGTCACAAAATCTCTGAAAAGGGAATCGAGGTCGATCAAGCAAAAATTGATGTGATTGCAAAACTTCCTCCACCTATCTCAGTCAAAGGTGTCCGAAGTTTCTTGGGACATGCTGGGTTCTACGGGCGCTTCATCAAAGATTTGTCCAAGATTGCTAACCCAATATGCAAGCTTCTTGAAAAAGAGGCTAAATTTGTGTTTGATGATAAGTGCCAGAAGGCATTTGAGGAGTTAAAAGAGCGTCTCACTACGACCCCTATTATTGTTGCTCCTGACTGGTTCCTGCCATTTGAACTGATGTGTGATGCTAGTGGTTTTGGAATAGGTGTTGTGCTTGGGCAGAGGCACAATAAAATTACGCACCCAATCTATTATGTGAGCAGAACACTGAATGCTGCCCAGATGAATTACACAGTGACGGAGCAAGAGCTGTTTTCCATTGTGTTTGCTTTTGAGAAATTTCGGGCCTACTTGTTGGGGTCCAAAGTAGTAGTTTACACTGATCATGCATCCATGAGATACCTCATGGCAAAGAAGGAAGCAAAGCCGCGACTGATCATATGGGTGCTATTGCTGCAAGAGTTTGATTTTGAGGTGAAGGACCGCAAGGGCATTGAAAATCAGGTTGGTGACCATCTCTCTAGGCTTGAACAGGCTGGGAGACCTTCTGATGAGCTTGATATAGATGATGTTTTTCCGGATGAAAGGGTGTTGGCTGTGTCAAATGAGGTGGCACCGTGGTATGCTAACATTGCCAATTTTTTGGTAACAGGCATAGTTCCAGAATATATCAAAGCCTACCAAAAGAAGAAATTCTTGCGGGATGCTCGGCATTACTATTGGGACGAGCCTTATTTGTTCTGAACATGCGCTGACAACATCATTCGGCGTTGTGTTCCGGAAAGTGAAGTGATGGCAATTCTAAAGGCGTGCCATGACTCTCCTGTTGGGGGTCATCATAGTGGAAACCGGACTGCGGCTAAGGTACTTGAGTGCGGCTATTACTGGCCGACTATTTTTCATGATGCTAATCTATTGGTGCGGTCATGTGATCAATGTCAGAGGCAAGGGAATATCGGCAAAAGGCAAGAGATGTCTATGGATTTTGTTATGGAGGTAGAAGTGTTCGATGTCTAGGGGATTGACTTTATGGGACCCTTTGTGAGTTCGGGTGGCATGAAATACATCTTGGTTGCTGTGGACTATGTGTCAAAATGGGTAGAAGCGGTGGCTTTACTTAATAATGAGGCCAATAGTGTTATGGGTTTCCTCAAGAAGAACATATTTACTCGTTTTGGTACTCCGAGGGCTATAATCAGCGATGGTAGATCCCACTTTTGTAATAGAGCTTTCGCGGGATTGATGGGCATACCGTACTGCTTTCAAGACTCCGATTGGGACTTCACCCTTCAAGCTTGTATTCGGAAAAGCTTGTCACTTGCCGGTTGAACTTGAGCACAAGTCTATATGGGCGCTGAAGAAACTGAATATGGATTGGGAGGAAGCAACCAAGCTCAGGTTGTTTCAACTAAATGAGATGGATGAATTTCGGTACCAGGCATATGAGAGTGCAGCACTTTATAAAGAAAGGATGAAGCAATACCATGACAAGAAGATCCTGAAGCGAGAGTTCTACAAGGGTGATCCTGTATTGCTGTTTAACTTTCGGTTGAAGTTGCTGCCTGGTAAGCTTAAATCAAGCTAGTCTGGTCTATTTGAGGTGGTAGGTGCTCACCCCACGGAGCAATTGAGTTAAAGTCCGAAAATGGTACTCGGACATTTAAGGTGAATGGGCAGAGATTGAAGCACTATCACGGAATGGTTTCGGAGGATAGGATTGTCGATCGCTACAGGTTGAAGCACCTGGGAACGAACAATGATCTGGTGTACCAAGATAAGGAGTGAATGGTCACCACTGTCGTGCCGCGACGTTAAATCAAGCGCTTCTTGGGAGGCAACCCAAGTGTAATGTTTATTTTTTTAGTTTGTTTTTTTATTACATATAGGGTAATGGCTGTTTTGGTGCAGGTATATATTGCAGAAAATATTGTTGATAAGCAGGTAAGTTGAGTTGTAAGAAATTGTCTCGTAATATTGCAAAATAGGCCTGCAGTTTACGGACCGTATTCCACAATACAGTTCGTAAACCAGGGCGTATTTAACAATGTCACAAAATAGAAGCACTGTAATGAACATGCCAGTTTATGACCATGAAGGACGGACCGTATTTCATAATACGGTCCGTAAACCTAATCGTAAACTATCATGAGACAATACAATGTACTACCCACATCAACATCTCTAAATACGGACCGTAAATCACTTTACGGACTGTATTTAGAAAGTAAAAAAAAAAAGTAGCACATCGCGATTTAAATCAAAAGGCAGAGCACCTCACCCCATAAATTTCTCCCTCCTTTAAATTTCCCTTCAGTAACGATCCGTGTTCTACAACCCACCATCTTCCATGTTTCTTCCATTCTTCTAAAACCATAATCCATTCCCACCATAACCCACCATAACCCATCATCTTCCATTCTTCTAAAAGCCAAAAATACACAACTCACACCCAAAAACAAACCCACTCTCTACCAAAATTCGTATCTCTCTACCCTAGGTTTAAAGTTGGTTGTGATTGAAGTGTGTGCTCCAAGTCTGTGCTGATTGTGATCTTTTGGGTCATCATAAAAAGTAATGGGTCAGAAAAGGAACGCAAAGAAAGCGGGGGCCAAAAGCACCGGCCCAAGAAAGAAAGCGCGCTCGGATTCGAGGTTGATAGATGAACCCTCCAACTCGGAAGGGGAATAATCAGGATCCGAGTGCGTAGAGGTTATACCGCCACAAAAGGTCAGGGGTCCCCCACACAAGGCACATCGGCAAGGCCATCACAGCCCCCACCTATGACCCCGTCCAAGTCTGCGTCGTAAGCCTCCCAGTCTGAAGAGGAGGATTCTGACGCGGAAGCATCAAGAAGGGGGGCAGCCACCCAAACAGATCCGGAGAGTGACTCAGCAGGGCCTAGTGATGGTAGTGATCCGGATGATGGTACGCCGCCAAAGAGGCGTAAACTGGCCGTCAGGACCAAACGGCTGGAGGAAGAAAAACTTCGATTCTCGGTCAAAGGGTCAAAGAAATTGTATGACCAATGGATGGCCTAGACAGAAACTGGGGGACAGCTGCCGCGGAAAATATTTGAAGAACGGCGACTGATTTTCAATGGTATCTCAGCTCATCCACAGCTGGTACATGTGAAGATTATGGTAGTATTTGATATGGGGATTGTGATTGGGATGGATAACCTTGAAATGAAATTTCTCTTTGCATACTAGTCTGTTGAGCATAAATCATTTGTTGAACGCGAGGATCTAAAGGAGTAGATCAAGAAGATGGTGACATGCGAGTCCCAACTCCTTGTTGGTATGGAATAGTTCCACCAACCAAAGGATTTGCTCTCACATCATTGTTTTGCACACTTTGTTGCAAACTTTCAAACCATTCATCCATGACTCCCATTCTTCCACTCAACTCTCTATATTGTGTAGAAAGAGTTTGTATAAGCCCCGCAATATCGTTAAGAGTTAACTCACCTCTTGGATTAACGGTATATTCATCACTATTAGTCATACCTACAAAATGAGCAAACAAGTTAGCAAATCAAGGCATCACCAAGTCACCCTCTTAGTGTTTCACTCAATTTGTATGTCACTCAATCACTCGTGTATCACTCTTGAATATTGACTTTTAATTCTCTCTTTTGATCTCACTCACTCAAGTCTTTTCCCACTCAAAAGGTGAAACTCAAAGTTGCCTTCAAACTAGTATCCAAGTCTTCACAATAAGCCTTTCTGTCTTCGGGATGGAGTGGAATTAATCTTTAAACAAGAACGGACAAGTGAGCAAAGTCGGACTTGAGCCAAGAAATTGACAACGGAAATAAAAGAGAAAAGCACCAAAAAAAAATTAGCACGAAATGAAAATAAAGCACACAAAAGAACTAGTTTAACAATGAGTATGAACTAATACTTAAGTAAACTAGCTAGAATTAACAGGAAAATGATGAGAAAAACAACCTGGAAAGTCTAGATTTTAAATGGGATGGAAAATTGGTTACATTCCTTCAAGATGTTCTTTGAAAATTGCTTTAAAAAAAAATCACACCAACTTCCTCAAATCTGATCCAAACAAACCCAAATGTGAAAGGAAGCTTTCTAACACCAAGTAGAACAAAGTCCATCCATTAATTTGATCAAACAATCAAGAATTTAAAGAAACCCACTTGGTATTCTTCATAGCTTTCTCCAAATTCCTAGCAATTGAGTTTAATTTTCTCCCCAAATCAACTCAAAGAATTAGTGCTTAAACAACTCCAACCAAGCAACAAGCAGCAACTCCAAACAAGCAACTTCCAATCAGATTTTCTTTAACAAGATTCGATTTTCAACCTTTTTTTTTTTCAGATTTTTCTTTTTTTACAGATTTTTTTTTTTTGAATTTGATTTGGGAAAACAGTGATTATAAGAATAATCACTATCCTAGCTCTAATACCAAATGATAGCAACTAAGTTAAAAGTACAAGGAATTGAAAATAGGAAGCAAGCAAAGATAAAAAGCTAGACCCAAATATTGAAGAAATACTGGCAACAATTAGGATTAAAATCCTAATTACCTCTAATACATTCAATAAAAGCACCTAAACTATTAGAATTCCTCAAGAGGAAGGCTGCCTCTGGCAAATCCTAGGGCAAAGTCCAAAGGCAACAATAAGCTCACAAATATTCATCAACATAATCTAGTCAAAATAAGCTAGGTAGTGAAGTATTATACTAGCGCTAAATAATACATCAAATGTCCAAAATACCCTTTAAGTAGGCCTAAACATGTAATATGTCTTCATCCTTCAAATCTTGATCTACCTTCCATTGTATGATATTGTAATATTTGGTAGGTATCTCCAAAGGGTTCTTCAAGATATCTATCATCATCAAGTGTCTTCCAATATCTTGAAGTTCCTTTGCTTGAATCCTCGTGAAGGGTCTTGAAGTAATGACGGTGTTGTCGTTATCACAATGCTCTTGTTTCATTAAAGGTATTTTTGTAATAACTAGCTTAGTCTTCTTTAGCTTAGTAGTATAAATACTATATTTAGGGGTCTTTTGGTATGTAGACAAAATTATCCCAGGATTATAATCCTGGGATTAATTTATCCCATCTATCTAGGAGATGGGATAAAATAATCCCAGAATTAATGGGATAGGATGGGATATCTTATCTTTAAGTTGGAATGCACTTTATACTTTGTTTGGTACAAGGGTATAAATTTATATCTTCTACCAAACATGGTACAAAAGTAATCCCACATTTAGTGCTGGGATATCCCAGCTAATACTGTGTACCAAACGACCCCTTAGTTATTTCATTACAGTAGCTTTTGAATAAGCTTGAGATTTATGATGAAACTCTTATAAGTGTGTTTTCTCCTTGTATCGAGCTAGTTTAGTTAGGATTATCTAGTATTAAGATTAGTGGGTGGATTCCCTTAACTCTTATCTTGAATCTCTCTTGGATAATCTAGGATTAGATTTTCATGTATGAGTTTAAGTCTCTTCTTCCTTGGATTGAATTCATCTTAGATTGTTGATTAATATGTGTAGGTATCAAGCCCTATGTTGATTAGTCACAATTATAGTTGATTAAATCCCTTCTTTCTTCTAAATCTCATCTCTAAATTTCTACCTATCATAATTTCCGCATTTGTTGTTTCATTCAGTGTTTATCCCAAGCCGTATCACACATTGTGGAAGAATAATTTAGGTTGACATGCAAAATAAAGACCACCGATGAAGAATCCGAGGCACCAAAATTAACAGACAATGTTATATTGTCACAATAATTGAATGATATATTTATAAACATAATCGACACAACATGGATAAACTTTTTGTATGTATGCAAAATTAATCTATAAAATGAAAAAAATAAAAAAATTGGAGCATGACTACTTGTTCGACATTTTCTTTAACTCACATATTTAAAGTTATAAATATACACCTTTCACTTCTTAAAATCAACATCTACTGTATTGTATATTTTAAACTGTATTAAACAATCTATATAGAAAATAATTTAATATAGCTCTTAGTACTGCAAAATTCGACATAACATCTAGTTTCCTATATATTTTTATAATACCTTTTTGTTATAAAATAAATACACCAGAGAGAAGTATATAGGAAAAATCTAATTGTGTATTCCTTTCTATATTTTCCAATACAAACAAGCTTCTAAGACAAGCCATAATGCTTCTAGGACAAGCCATATTTGAAAAAGGCTTCTAAGACAAGCCATAGTTGAAAAAGGCTTCTAAGGCAAGCCATAATGCTTCTAGGACAAGCCATATTTGAAAAAGGCTTCTAAGACAAGCCATAAAAACTTAATAACCAAACTAATTTTGTGGCCAAGTAAAATGGACATACAATATAATATTTACAACACTCCCCCTTGGATGTCCATTAATGGACGATGTGCCTCATTAAAACCTTATTAGGAAAAAACCCTGTGGGAAAAAGTTCTAATGAAGGAAAAAGAGTACATATATCTAGTAATACGCTTTGAGAGCTGTCTCATTAAAAACCTTGCCAGGAAAACCCAAATGGGACAAAACCTTGGTCAAGGAAAAATCGTACAGTGCGTATTTGCTCCCCCTGATTAAAGCATCACATAATTCTTGACGATGATGTAACAAATCTTGTATACCAACTTATCATATCTTGAGATTGACAGAGCTTTTATCAGATTTGTCAAATGATCATTTGACGAACTAGTTGATGATCTGCATCTTCCTTTCTCAGATAGAGTTGCATCATCGCCGTATAATATTGTTGCAATCAGGACAAGTACATTATGACTTGCTTCATAATCTGTTCTTGTCTTTCTATGATTTGATTGTCATGACAATAATCCTTCATGGAAATCGATAACACATCTGGATTGAACTCTTATGTCGATCAGATGAATGCCCAGTATGTACAAAACACTTGACAATATTGGTTAGGACAAATACATTCATGTCAGGGCTTTCATTTGCAATATGCAGTTGATCTATTTCAATAACTCCATGTTGGAGTAAATTATATCATGCCTGTAGTTATAGCAAGATATATAAATGCATCAACTGCACAAATATATGGTACTTCAGGACCATTTCAATTTTCTTATTTCAACCTCTTTCAGCAGACATAATCAAGTGCTTTTGGAAACTCTTCAAGAGCTCTAATAATATTCAAGTCATCAACTTGCATAATAATATGAAAGGTTCTGATTATCATATAGAGACAAGGGTAAACATGATCTTATTTGTACCCTTCGTCAATAAATATTCATTAAGGCGATTTCAGTACATCAGCCTTGATTCATTTAATCCATCTAAGGATTATAAACAAGTTTCCCAAGAATTTGTATATGTTTCAGGCATTTTGAATCCTTCAGAAATTTTCATATAAATTGTGTCAAGTAAGCCATATAGGATGTGACAACTTCCATCATTATAAATTGTGACATCTTCTAATGTCTGAACTATAGGTCCAATCGCTAACCAAGATGCATCACATCACTTGGTAATTATTTCTACGTCAGCATGCTTTAAGAGACGTAGAACTCATATCCTCACAATCTTATACAATATTACGCGTCATACCATATCAAAGATATCGTCGATGAGATATCATCTCGTATCGATTCGCAATTCGACATAACTTACTGAGATCTCAACACTTCATTATTTTCAGGTACCTGAACCTCTCATAAGGTTTATGAAGTGTTATGTCGTAGCTCTTCAAGAGCACATTGCCTCCTTATTATGATCATTTGATCCTCCCTTTTTCAAGGATTATTATATTTGGAACCGATTGGTCTACCATGCTCCATGCACGTTGTAGACTTTGTCCTTCAGGGACATTAAGAGCATTTTGCAGATGAAATATGAAATAGTTGGGTCAGCAAATGCTTCCAGCATTTGACTTGAATTATCTGAGGATCATACTGATGATAATTCACAACATATTTCTTAGCTGCTTATTCTATCCCCCTTATTTTAGGGGCATATGTCCCCATTTTCTTTGGGAAAATCCATCTGTGTGCATCATGGTATATCCATTAATCATGTACCGCACATCAAATGCTAAAAGATGGAAATATCTAGTTCCTGACTCTGAACCAAATATGAGGGGAGAATTTATCAAAATTTATTGATCTGAAGCATACAAGTGTTGTTGTATGCAATATATCATATCTCAGACCAACATCTGAAACTCTGTTCTCATAAATAATGGTTTAGCTGTATTATGGAGGCATCTAATGCCAAACCAACTTAGATATAAACCAGCATTATCAAGATGATTGTCTTGATTACATATTCTGAAAATTGTGCTTCCAACTCAATCTTTTTGAGCAAGCAACTTCATAAATGTCAAACTGCCAGTTAACAATAAACATACATGTGACTGTCTCATAGATGCATCTATTTAAGACATCACATCGCAGGTGAAGGGGCCCATATTCACCTTTTATATTTTCCAGAACTTTAAGGGATTCAGTCCCAACATTAGCTGGTGTAATCAACTTATCATGAGAACAAGCAACAGAAACAAATTCTTGAAGAATCTTCTAGTTCTTCAATATATTTTAAATACTCAATTAGCACATCAGATTTAAATCAGGAAGACCAAAATGGTCTTGTCAACTGATAAAATTATCTGTACCCGTAAACTTTAAGTTTACCATGACGAGTGCTATTTATTTTAGTAAACTTCTAATTTACTATTGCATGAGATCTTATGTCATAAACTTCTAATTTATTGTAAAATGTGATCCATCATGCTCGGGTAACGTTTCATATACGTATTTCTTACCCGTAATAACTTAAAGATATTTAATATTCCAATCATTTGTAGTCCCAATATGATAACCAATTTTATTGCTAGTAAACTTCAGGTTTACTATAATCTGTGTTCCGATCGTAACAATTACGATCTAGGACAAATGATGTTATCATATATATCCTCTTCAAGAGATTTTTAAATTATTTATCATAATCAGATACTATTTGGATACTGCTGGTGTCAGGATACTTATAGATAAACAATTAGCTCTTCTGGAGTCCTTGATCATTAGTTTTCACTATCAATTTTTTTTTTTAAAGATACTTCTGGTATCACAAAAGAAAATTTGGCTAGACACTACTGGTGTCATGAAGGAAAACTGTAATAAAATGAAAATTTAAAGACAAACTATAAATTACGAAAAGTAAACGTTAAGCTCTAAACTTCAGTATTTTAAACATCTCCTTCAGAGAGATTCATCATTAACATCTGAACATTTTGTATCAACGAGGCAACCACATAGTTATTAATTCCTTCAGGGGAAAATACATTAATTGTTATTTCCTTCAAGGAAATCAATAACAACTAACCATAATGTATTAATATGATTATAGCAGAACCATTCTACTCTGCTCCCTTTTCCTTAGAATGATACTTTGATAAAATTATTTAAGATGTTACTGCGTACGCCAGGTACGTGTTGCTATGTCTTAATTTCATACCACAAAAATAACATGTATATTCCTTGTATTTTATCTCTCCAGGAGACAGGTTGTGGTATTTCTTCATTCACTTCGGGAAATGAAACCTGATTATTCAAATGTGCTTGCACTACGACGTTCATCAATAGCTCGTTATTTTGCTCAAACACAAGAAGACATTGCTTCGGAATATTTCTTAGATATTTTACTAATTCTTTCTGCTTCAGGAGTAACATTTCAAATTTTTACTACTTCAAGAGTAAAGTTTCAAGTTTTACCACTTCAGGAATAAAGTTTGAAGGTTTACTACTTCGGGAGTAAATTTCAACGACTTACTGCTTCAGGAGTGAATTTAAAAATATTTACTAATTCAGGAGTAAATTTCAGAATTCTACTACTTCGAGAGTAGATTTCAGAGTTTTACTATTTCAGGAGTAGAATTAAAAGCCTTACTACTTCAGGAGTAAAATACATAGGCTTACTACTTCTGGAGTAGAACTCAGAGTCTTACTATTTCATGAATAGAGCTCAAAGTTTTACTGCTTCGGGAGCAGAGTTCAAAGTTTGCCACTCAAGGAACAAATTTATGAGTTTAGTACAATATTTAGAATATTTCTTCTCAATTATTCGATCTCTTCTGGAGATAAATCATGATATTTTCATAATCAAATGCACGTTCATATTTATAGGCCTTACTACATACTATCACATTCACTTCAGAGAATGGATCTGTATTTGCAACATTTACCAAAAGTTTTCATTCTTCAGGAATAAAACATAATTATCAAAACGTGCCTTAAGCATATCAAATCATGATAGCTTATAACCTCTTTTAAGATATTGCTACTTCAGGAACAAATTGAGGCATACATATTTAGTCCCAACAATAAGCCCATAAAAATAAGCCCACTTCTGGTGGTTATAGACATAAATAAATTTATTCATAACGAGATTTAATAAATATTATCACTTCGAGTGTCTTGTAAACTCTCATTCTTAGTCATTTAAGGGATATAAAATTAACACCATAATCCCTTGTAACAATATTGTTCTTCAAGAACACTTTGAGGCATAAATGGTCTAGAACTAATTAGGTTCTCTCAGATTCGATGAATCCAACAAAGTGATATCATTAGTATAACAAGATTAAAAACAAGTGGAGTAATAATTTACTCACCTGGCTTTCGGAGCAATTGCTGCTAATATGAAGCACTGCAAGATCTACACTTCTTATACCTCTGAGCCTTACAGTTAGCAAAGACCAGAGCTTCTTCGCTAATATCATAACATCTTGTTGATAATCTTTCACTCGTGTAATTAATTGCACAACGAGCTAGATAGAAAATTAAACTCAAAATGACAGAGTCTCGTGCTGATAACGTGTTATAAAATAAAGAATATAAAATAAATACACCAGAGAGAAGTATATAGGGAAAAACTAATTGTGTATTCCTTTCTATATTTTCCAATACAAACAAGCTCCTCTAAATATAGAAAAGGAAAAAGGCTTCTAAGACAAGCCATAATGCTTCTAGGACAAGCACAAATTCGGTCCGATGGTTGTTCTCCACTAACCACAAGGATATAGGGACTCTTTATTTCATCTTCGACTCGCATGCCCAGTAACCCATGTGTGGTATTTATTGTATTATTGCACCAATTTTTGTAGCCTCTCAGTAATAGTCGAGTAAGGTAACATGAAATTTTCATGCTATTCAAAATATCAAAAAAAATAAAATTAAAAGCACAGAATGGATAGAAAAAAGTGGGAAAAAAAAAATCAACAACGAAGAAGACATACCTGTAAACAATTATGAAAGACTCACCTTTTATACGCTTATTTGTCAATACCGTGTGAGATTTAGTTTACCTTCAAAATACTTACTAAATTTAAATTTTGATTAGCTTTCTACAATATGTATCTCTAAATTAAAGATGAAAAAAGAAGAAGAAATTAAGAAAGCACAAAAGCAGTTCAAAAAGAGGAAGATTTGAATGTAAAAATTCACTTACAATTATATATCTGAATAATCTCCTGTAACTATGATAATTTGTATATTCCTGAATAAAAAGAAGAAGAAGAAGAATTAAGATATTAGACACAACTGAATTACTTAGGATTCTTACCGGTACAAATCCACATAGAAAAATTAGCCATTTCTTGTTGTTTCTGCTATCCAAATCGCTCCTTACATTGAGATTTTGAATTGCATACCAACTACGAACTCATGTCTGTGACACCAATTTTTCTATGGGCTCACATATTAATAGTATCTAATATATTAACTCACTTGAATAGCATTAACTTTTACACTCTTCAAAAGTTAATGTTACACTACTGAAATGCATGCAGAATTTTTTAATCAAAAATTACTCCCTCCGGTTACCTTTACTTGTCCACTTTGGACTTTTCACGTTGTTTAAGAAATAATAAATGAAATATATAATTTAT
Organism: Lycium barbarum; assembly: GCF_019175385.1. NCBI lineage: Eukaryota > Viridiplantae > Streptophyta > Magnoliopsida > Solanales > Solanaceae > Lycium > Lycium barbarum. The sequence goes on along the minus strand of NC_083337.1, from coordinate 156,704,377 downwards.
CAATGTACCCATATTAATTGATGTATATTTTTATTGAATTTGAAAATGATTTGAAATGAGCAATTAATACTATGGGTAAAACAAGAAAAAATAAATTATCTTTTCTTAATATACTAAAAGTTAACAATAAAAATAAAAATTTATTTTTAGAATACTAAATAAGTAAAAGTGAACGGAAAGAGTATTAAATAAAGGATAAACCAAAAGTTGCTTTGGGACTGTTTTAGGAAGGCAAAGGGATTACTTTCCTTCCCAAAAAAGGGGAGGGGCTCCCACGTTCCATTTTACTTCTTCTGTTTGTGGAAGACTGAAATATGTTGATAAAAATAATTAGTTATTTCAAAAGATTTTGTTGGCTAAAATTGAGGCCATATACACGTGCTATCTATATTACTATTAGTCATCTCATTTGTTGACAAATAAGTGACAAATGTATATCCAAGTGTCTATTGGTGGCACAAGCCATTGATGAGTGGCTAAGACACTTGTCAATTTCCTATATAATTTTTGTACCAATAAATAGCCTCTCAACTTGCTCATCGTAGAAACCAGCTCCTTTCTCCTCTTCAAGTGTTATTATATACTATCACTACTCCACTTTCTCTTCTCTGTTTTCTGTCCAAATATTTTAAGTAATATTTTTCTCTGGTCTAACTTGCTGGTATTAATTAAATTTTGCTGATTTATGTATTCTCTAATTAAGTTAGAGAAGTACTTGTTTAATCCTGAGGAAACATTTCACATTGCTGAAATAATTTCTTAGGACAGTGTCTAGCACGACTCAAGTCATATTTACTAAATATATTATCGCAGTAATATTTATTTTCCAAGTGTTGGTTATTTAAAATACTATTATAGTAATATTATATCTTCAAGTGTTGTTATGCTAAATAAATAATATTTATTATTATAATTATTATACTAGTTTATTTTGTGGTTTTCCCAACAATAACTACAAGCAATAACTTACCATTTAATACAGATGATAATGTGCCATAAATGTGGGATAATAGAACATTTCTTTGCATTCATACGGTTTAATATAAATAGTTTCTCGACACGTGCGTTGCACGTGTATTTAATGCTAAATAAGTTCAAACGTTTATAAATGGTGTAAATAATATCATAATTTGTGTGTGATGAGTTACACTAAATCCAAGCTAAAATTGATGAATGGTGAGCACATTCGACCTACTTGATTGTTGAAAATAAAATGGTTAAAGTGTAGTTTGAACTGACTAAGTTGAATATTAGTTATGTAAGTACAATGTGTGGTGAGATATCTTGATGTTATTTGGTTCAAACATGTGATATGATCATGTCTCACCTAATTAATACTCCCTCTGTTCTAATTTATGTGAAACTATTACTAATTGGAGAGTCTACGAGGTGGTTCTTTGACTACATTTTCCTTACAATTTTTCTAAATTATTTGAATTATAAATAACCGTAATTTATAGTACTTTTTATGTAGTTTCTAAATATATAAATTTTAGTTTTACAAACTTGCAAAATCTATGTCAAAGTTTATGGACAAAGTTATAACGTTTGGCCTTCGTACTCCGAAAAGATTCACATAATTTGAAATAGAGGGAGTATTTTTTTATAGCTTGATACTGTTGGTATATTTTTTGTTCTGACATTTTTCATTAGTTTTGTTGTGAACATTGATATCGTTCTTGAAAGTGAATCGTCAATACAGTTGTCCATGTAAGAACAAGTAGAAAAAATTATAAGCCAATATAGAAATTATTTGATCTTGAACTTTATTTATTGTCATTCCAAAGCATAAATACACTGAAAATTACTTCTGAATGATTTGAGAGGATATCCTTAGGTGGTGAAATTTGAATTATGGGAAGAAAAACGTATTTCTTACTTCAGTCATCATTATAGTTAGCTTGATACAGTTAATTAAATTGGTATTATCTTTATTACTTAGTTAAAATTGAATTTTTTGTTTACCAGTCTATGTTGTATTTATAAAATTTTATGTATTGATATTTACATGTATATAATACAATAATTTACTTGCGGTTACGAATTGTACTTTATTCATTCATGTAGAATTATTCGACGTGTATATCGAGTCATGTAGTACACATTTTTATAAAATAATATCAATATTATGTCATGTAGTATATGATTTGTAAAATGTTATCAAAACGATAAAAATAAAATCAAGTATAACTTGATTGGAATTGGTTTGAGTTCTCAATATACATTAATAAGAAGGGAAAGGGTCAAAAATACCTCTTTACTTTGTTTTAATGGATAAAAATATCCTTCGTTATAATTTTGGGTCATTTATCCCTCTGCCGTTATGAAAGTTAACAAATATACCCTTCACTTAACGGAGATCCCCAAATTGATTCAAATAACTCGATTTCATAAAAAATAACTGTCACGACCTGACTAGGGGGGCCATGACGGGTACCCGGAACTGACTACCGAGCACCACTCATTATGCTAATAATCATACCCATCCTGGACACACATAATCTCCATGGCAATACATATATATACATAAGCCCTCACTGCTGCAAAAATGATATCCAAAAATATACATTGATGTATCCATGAGACAACTATTACCCACGCGTACGTATCTACGAGCCTCTATTAGAGTACTGAGACATAAGGATGGGACAGGACCCTGTCGTACCCAAATATGTACACAAAAGAATGTATCAACAAATGGCACCTCCGGAGTAGTGGAGTGCTCCTGTGGATCTGCTGAATAGCTCCTAAGAATCTGGGCCGCCTCCCTGCCTACCTGTGGGCATGAACACAGCGTCCAAAAAGAAAGGACGTCAGTATGAATAATGTACTGAGTATGTAAGGCATGCACAATAACATGATAAAGAGATGCAAGACTATAAGGTGTAACCTGTAACTGATTTCCTATTAAGGCGGAGTCATGCATGCTAACTCATATAATAGCAACATCATATCATGCAAGCATATGTATGTAACTGCCCGTACGGTGTGATCATCATTAGCCCGCGTCCGGGCCTCCCGCATCCAAGGTAAACATCTCATGCCGCCCACTAGTGGTGTCTGCCCATGCCATCTAGACATGGTGTATATGTTGCCCGCCTTAGCAGTGTCTGCCCAGCCATGTAGGCACGGTGTAATCTCAGTATTATATACTTATCATAAGGCATGCATAAGAACTAAAGTAAAAGCTACAACTCTATCGGGATGACGTAAGGTCGAGAACCCCCGATGCCATTATGGAGTAATCATGATCATCATGTCTCACCTTGAAGGAACTAGCATCATAAAGTGAGTCTAACATCAATGAACAACATCAAGGAATCATATAATGATCATTAGCTTCATAAGAATATCACATCATGAGCTTTAGGGTCTCTAGATTCAGATTCATTGTCATCATTATCACATTCATAACACGTCTCTTATCATTATCTTATGAGTAGCTCTTAATAATCATAGACTTATAATTTCCGGAATATGAGAAAGTCATGGAAAGATAAAGGGAGTCATATTATAGGAATCATGCCTTAGAAAAAGAAGGGACTGGCCTCACATACCTTTATGTCGCTCTAACTTTACCGACTAAGTGCTCCCCTCCAATACTCACAACTCTACATTCAAGAGAATTCGTACTAAAATTAGATAATCGGAAACATACTTGAAGCTAAACTAAGGCGACTAAGGGCTAACGAAAATTGGGTAGCATTTCCTTTGTTTCTACAACGTTCTCCATATAATATAACAGCTCCCAAACATCAATAACAACATCCATAATATCATAATCAATAAATTTTATTAAGCTACACATTATTCAATTATCAAATTCCCTCTCAAGGTCATCCCTAACCATAGTTATCACCCAACGTTGTATTCATTCACGTATAATGCTTTATCAACATCCTTAACATCATTCATAACAAGATTATACTCATTTTATACTAAGAATCATAACTCAATTGAACTTACTGTTGACACCTAATTTTGGCTCGACGTGCTTAAAATTAACGTTTTGGGGGGCCCTGATTCGTTAAAGAGCACGAAATACATTTTTTACACATTTTTACATTTTGTCAACAATTTATTGATGATTATCCTTATTTTAGGAATTTTCTCAATTTATTTTCATTTTTTCAAGAATCATTATTTTGCACATGTACAGCGCAATACTACCATTTTTTGTGTAATTAATAATTGTTTCTTAATTTTATAGCAATACATTTTCATATCATAGACATTAGTGTTTATATTTTATACTTGCGTTATTGTTTATACATGTATTAATTAACTATATTTTAGTGCAGTCTGACAGTGCAGAGAAAATCGGAGTAATTAATTTTTTAACGCAGAGTAAAATCGGATCAAGTCAAGGTTTCATCATTTTTTTAAAAAAAGGGATTAAGGTAAGCATTGAGGAGACAAAAGGGTGCAATCTTCTATTCTTTGGACAAAACAGGAGCCATTTTGCATTATAAGAAAAGAGAGGGGGTATTCATCTTCTACATATATTTACACACACACACCACACAGGATTTTTCAGATTTTTGGGGGCTCTCTCTTCCAACAAAAGAAACCCTAAACATTTTTCCTCCTCTCATATTTTTTTTTTACACGCCCACCGCCGACGCACCACAGCTCCGATGAGCTCCACCACGAAGAAACCGCCAAACTACCCCCTTCGCTCCCGCCTTCATCTTCCTCACCACACCTCCACCAAACAGCCACAAAACCAGCCCACAACACCCCGCTTCGTCCTCCCCCTCCCGCTGCTCCGGCGAGGAGCTCCATCTCCGGTGAACCGGAGCAGCCGTGCGACCACCAACGCGCAACATCATTTCCTTCCCCCTCTTCTCCACCCTTTCTGCCATTCATAGATTCATTTCGATCTGTAAAATTAAAAGATACCATGGTCATAATGTCTAATAACTAGAAATGTTTTTTTAGTTTTGAAACCACAATCTATTTTATGAGACTCCATTTCTTCTCTTACATTTTGTTTAAATATTTTGGGTTAGTCTTGGGCAGATTCACAACATCAATGGAGTTACACATGTAATCAGCGATCTCTTTTTTGCTTCTGGAAGTGGGTCTAATTTGGGATTTAGCGTCAATGGTGCTTCTGTGGAGATTTAATCCTCAAAGTCGAGATTTGACGTCGATCTTCTTGCTCTGGAAATAGTGCTGAAAATGGTGCTAAAATGGTGCTAAAATGGTGCTGAAATAGTGCTGAAATGGTGCTGAAAATGGTGCTGAAATATGCTGAAAATAGTGCTGAAAATGGTGCTGAAATGGTGCTGAAATGGTGCTGAAAATGGTGCTGAAATGTGCTAAAAATAGTGCTGAAATGGTGCTAAAATGGTTATGAAATAATGCTGAAATGGTGCTGAAATGTGCTGAAAATGGTGCTGAAATGGTGCTGAAATAGTGCTGAAAATAGTGCTGAAAATGGTGCTGAAATGGTGCTAAAATGGTGCTGAAATAATGCTGAAATGGTGCTGAAATGGTGCTGAAAATGGTGCTGAAATGGTGCTGAAATGGTGCTAAAATGGTGCTGAAACTGGTCTAAAATTGCGGTGAAAATGATTCGATCTATAGCTGCATTAGCTGCTGAAAAAAAAACCAGCTAAAATGGACCAGTTTTGCAAGTAATTTGCTGCTGCATTTTGTGCTGAAATACAACTTAAATAACCCCCGAAAACACAGCAAAATGCACAAAGAAATGGCCAATCTGCTGTTGCATTAGAGTGCTGAAAATGCAGCCTCAAATGCATCAAAAATCTAGCAAAATGGCCATACTTTAGGTGTTGAAATACAGCCTCAAATGCACTTTCATTTTTTTGGCAATTCTGAGCTACATTCTGAAACTAAGGAGATCCTCCTCCATGAATATGGCCGATGAAGAAATTTCCGTCGATTTCCAAGGCTTTTCATGTACAAAGACGGATTTTTATTTTAAGTTTATTCATTATTTTTAATTCATCCGATAATTATTTATTTTCTTACTAACATTTTTTATTAAGTCTCATGCAGGTATCTGAAGTTATTTTTTGGAAGATGACACTCAAAAGAAGTTCAAATAGCTTCTTAAATTCTTTGTTTTATATTTTTTTTACATTCTTAAATTACGCAAGCATAAAATATAGTGAAACTTTACTTTTTAGGGTGTAGGCTAGTGGTATTTATTTATGATCTGCTTAGGTGATTTAAATTTTTTGTGTTTTAGACAAATTAATATTAGACAGTTATTATTTTTGTAGTTAATATTCTTATAGTTATCATGTTTCGCTAGAGTTTTAATTCAACATCTTAGCATACTTAAGTGAATAAATAGAGTGATTTGCCTCAATATTTAGGCTTTAGAATGTACTCTCATAATTAATTGATTAGGCGTACATACTTAGCTAGTTAAATTAGTTTACTCACCTTGAGTGCAAAATAATTTCATGTCCATTCCTTATACCCTTTTCACATGCCCAAGCTCCTAAGTTGCAGATAACTTTTTTTTAAAATAATTATTATATCGCATATGTTTTGAATCTTTCTTTTTCATTCAAAGGTAAATCTTTCATTGTTAAGTAAATACCTTATGATATACTCATGTAAAGCCAAAATTATTAGTCACTGTAATTGTGCACTTAGTTCACTCGTAAATAATTATGTATACGTATTTTCTACATATGTAAATACTTACACCCTTTGTTACGTGAATAGTCATATTAGTTATTCTTTAGTCTAAATTCCATTAATATTTCTTTTTGCAAATAATGATCAAGCCCTTTTTTACACATCTCTCGTATAGTTAAATTGGTCCAGTCGGGAACCATATTTGTGGATTCTGAAGGATGCCTAACACCTTCCCTTCGGAATAATTTGAACCCTTACCTAGAATCTCACTCATTTTCGTAGACCATGTTAAGCTGCATATATTAATAATTTATAGGTACCCTAGTATACCTTAAATGCTAGGTGGCGACTTTGTACATAATTAATTATTTCAGAGCTCCATAAGTTGTGCTTTGTTTAGCCTTTGGTAAAAATGAGGTGCAACAACATGGCGACTCCGCTGGGGACACTTAGGTTCTAACCATATGGACTCAATTTGTTATTCGAGGTATGTTATATTTATTTGAATTTTTCTTTATTTTACTTGCCTGTATTTATTCGTCATGTATATCTTTTCCCTTGTTCCCTTATTTGTTTACGTACATATCTGCTTTTAATTTCATACACTGTATTATTGCCTTTTTTACTAGCAAGTTTTATTTACCATACTCATTTTTTACTTTATTGCAAATTATGCATCTTGCTTTTACTGTTTCTCTTTAATTGCTATCTTTTGGTGGTTTTATATTAATATTCATATGTGTTATCGGTTTATATAAAATGGCATGCCGTTCATATTTCCTTCATTTCTGGAAAACTCACACTATCATACGTACACGCGAGGTGTGTTTTGCGCACCCGCGAATTTTTTTCGTAGAATCCAAATTTTAGGAGAGTTGGCGTATGCGCGGGGTGCCCGAGTAACGGGGACCGCGTAGCCTTCTCACTCGAGTAGTCCGCTCGGGAGCCTTGTGTCATAGGAAAACCAACTCTTAGAATTCCTAGGTTACTATACATCCCATTTTGCAGTTATTTTTAGCTAGGTTGAATTTTATCTTTTATTTCGAACATTTTTTCATTTTTCACATACTCTTTATTTGTTACATGTTTTGTTTTTTAAATAAATATTGTTGTTATTTGCTTTGCACTACCTTAGCACTTTATCTAACTATTTTTTAGTTGACTTGCGTTGAACCCTGCATTTTGTAAAATGTTTTTTCTTCAATCATGCATTTTATACCCTATCTGCAAGAACTACGCACACCTGATTCTCTTCTTTGATGAGATACGTAGGCAGCCCTTTTGGGTTCGGTATTCATTATTCAAAAATCACAAAAAAAAAAAAAATCCTTTATTTTGAAAAATCACAAAAATATTTTATTTCTTCTATCCTATTTGCAAGAACTACGCACACCTGATTCTCTTCTTTGATGAGATACGTAGGCAGCCCTTTTGGGTTCGGTATTCATTATTCAAAAAATCACAAAAAAAATCTTTATTTTGAAAAATCACAAAAATATTTTTTTTTCTCTTTCTATCCTATCTGAACGAACTACGCGCACCTGATTCTCATCAAAGATGAGATACGTAGGCAACCCTTTTTGGGTTCGGTACCCTTATTCAAAAAATACAAAAAAATATTTTTTAGATTCATATCTTTAACTTGGTTGGTACCAACACAGTTAGAATGTGCATAGGAAAGAAACAAGTAACAATCAATATGATGGAGAGGACTGACTTCGTGGTAAACTATAGATTCTTTTGGTACCTCTCATTCACACTTTAAGTGACACTCGAAAAATTCTCTTGCATGCTTGTAAGACAAGAACAAAACCAACCTCATTGTTTCATGTGCATTGTGTGGTGAGCTTTAGATAGCGTTCAATTGCATTGCATTGTGATCTAGAACTTGGCTTGAATGTCTGTTGAGGCGAAATTATGAGTAACACTCAGCATAGAAAAGGATCGTAGGCCTTCTTTGACCCGTTTGAGCCTTTCTAGCCTACCAATGACATTATCCCTAGCATTCCCCCTTTGAGCCTAAAGCCTTTTCTTTTACCACCACATCATAAGCCTATATCATTTCTGAGTGCTTACATGCACTATCTCTCTCTTGGCCCAACCTCCCTGAGCGTACTAAAAAAACGTGCAACTGCGGATAGAGATTTGAGCTGAAGCTTAAAAAAAAAAAAAAAAAGGGGATTCGACCGTCCCAGAAAAACAAAGGCTAAGAACGACCTCCAAAGCAAGAAGGAGCCCACACAAAAAAAAAAAAAAAACCTCAGTCATTCGGGATCTCGGACATATAACCCGTTATTCCTTTTTATTTTTCACACTCAGGCATACAACCCGGAATTAGTATCAAGACCTCGGGCATACAACCCAGGTCAATTCTCTTAATCCCCACAGAGTCTCGGGCATGCAACCCTAAACTAAAAAAAAAAAAAAAAAGAGGGCTTGCAACCCTAAACTCAAAAAAAAGGGCTTTAACTTGCAAAAGAGGTTGCACAAGTACAAAAGAAAGGGACAATAAAAACAAAGTAGATCAGCGTCAGAGCACACAAATACTAAGCACAGACATAGCGCAACGCTTAGGGAAGGATTAGTCACTCCTTACCCAAATAATATCCTACCCTTTTCCCAAGCCTACATTACAACCCCATAACAAGCCCTACGTGATTCTATGCTAAGGTTTCTCTCATTAGTGGATACTTACATGACGGCCAAGCTTATGGTATCACAATTGCAAGCATTGAAAATCTTTCTCAGTTTGAGTGTACTTCTCTAGACGTCCCAAAGTTCAGAAATACTGAATACGTGTGAAAAGAGACTTTCTTTCTGGTGAGGGCATTTGAAACATGAGGGTAGGTATAGTTCAGAGTCTTTGTTTGAAACAAAATGAACCGATCTTGTCGATCCTTAGGTATGTCTGAGGTACCACTTGAAGCTGTAGGATTTATCAATAAGTCGATCTTGGTTTGTTGGACGATAAACAATAGTGAATTCTTATGCACAATACTAATTGTTGGTACCAACTGAAGTCGAGGCATGTTATATCAATCATTGTGATTATTTAAAAAAAAAATTGCTGGATTTTACTTTCGTGATTTTGTTATTTTTCTTAATTTTTTATTTTTTATTGTTGCACAGTAAATATAGTTCAATGTTGTTGTGTTGTTACTAACTCTATGAGGTATCCACATCTGGTCTTACCATGAAAGATCCTCGTATTTCTCCGCTGAAGCATGAAATTGGGAGAACATTTTTGAGTAGCTTAAAAAAAAAAAACCCGCAAGTGCACATCGCATTTCGCGGGAAGTATGCAAATTTTTGTTTGTTTTCTAAACTGGGACAAAATTTTTGAGGGGGCCCTCAAAAATTCCACCAATGGCGCATTTCGAGAGAAAGGGCACGGGCTCGGCCAGCCCCACAGTAGGACACTGCATTGGCTCGTCCAGCCCCACAGTAGGACACCGAGGGTGTCATAGTCTAAAGTCATCATTCTCATCGCCTAAAGGCACCATTTCATGGCCCAAGGACCTTACCTTCTGCACTTCATTCGCGCCGAAACAAAGGCGTTACCCTCCACACCTGCATTGCTTTATTTATTTTTTTTCAAATGCCCCGCGTATGCTCGCGACCGCATTGCACTGCATCTGCATAAGGCTGCGCACCGCCTTCAATGCTGCATGGGCTGTGCACCGCCTTTTTAAAATTTTTGCATAAGGCTGAGCACCGCCTTTCATATGTTACATGGGCCATGCACCGCCCTTTGTAATTTCTGCATAAGACTGAGCACCGCCTTTCATATGATGCATGGGCTGCGCACCGCCCTTTGCATCGCTTTCATATGTTACATGGGCCATGCACCGCCCTTTGTAATTTCTGCATAATTCATGGGCTGCGCACCGCCCTTTGCACCGCCTTCATATGTTTCATGGGCCATGCACCGCCCTTTGTAATTTCTGCATAAGGCTGAGCACTGCCTTTCATATGATGCACGGGCTGCGCACCGCCCTTCACATCGCTTTCATATGTTACATGGGCCATGCACCGCCCTTTGTAATTTCTGCATAAGGCTGAGCACCGCCTTTCATACGATGCACGGGCTGCGCACCGCCCTTCGCATCGATTTCATATGTTACATGGGCCATGCACAGCCCTTTGTAATTTCTGCATAAGGCTGAGCACCGCCTTTCATATGATGCACAGGCTGCGCACCGCCCTTCACATCTCTTTCATATGTTACATGGGCCATGCACCGCCCTTTGTAATTTCTGCATAAGGCTGAGCACCGCCTTTCATACGATGCACGGGCTGCGCACCGCCCTTCGCATCGCTTTCATATGTTACATGGGCCATGCACCGCCCTTTGTAATTTCTGCATAAGGCTGAGCACCGCCTTTCATATGATGCACGGGCTGCGCACCGCCCTTCACATCGCTTTCATATGTTACATGGGCCACGCACCGCCCTTTGTAATTTCTGCATAAGGCTGAGCACCGCCTTTCATACGATGCACGGGCTGCGCACCGCCTTTCGCATCTCTTTCATATGTTACATGGGCCATGCACCGCCCTTTGTAATTTCTGCATAAGGCTGAGCACCGCTTTTCATATGATGCACGGGCTGCGCACCGCCCTTCGCATCGCTTTCATATGTTACATGGGTCATGCACCGCCCTTTGTAATTTCTGCATAAGGCTGAGCACCGCCTTTCACATGATGCATGGGCTGCGCACCGCCCTTTGCATCCCTTTCATATGTTACATGGGCCATGCACCGCCCTTTGTAATTTGCACCGCCTTTCATATGATGCACGGGCTGCGCACCGCCCTTCGCATCGCTTTCATATGTTACATGGGCCATGCACCGCCCTTTGCATCCCTTTCATATGTTACATGGGCCATGCACCGCCCTTTGTAATTTGCACCGCCTTTCATATATTACATGGGCCATGCACCGCCCTTTGTGATTTCTGCATAAGGCTGAGCACCGCCTTTCATGTTGCATGGGCTATGCACCGCCCTTTTAAGTTTCTGCATAAGGTTGAGCACCGCCTTTCATATATTACATGGGCCATGCACCGCCCTTTGTAATCTCTGTATAAAGCTGAGACCGCCTTTCATTTGATGCCTGGGCTGCGCACCGCCCTTTCAATTTTCTGCATAAGGCTGAGCACCGCCTTTCATATGTTGCATGGGCTGTGCACCGCCCTTTTGTAATTTTTGCATGGGCTGTGCACCGCCCTTTTGTAATTTCTACATAAGGCTGAGCACCGCCTTTCATGTGTTGCACGGGCCGCGCACCGCCATTTGAAAATTTCTGCATAAGACATCGCACCGCATCTGCCTTGTTTTATTATTGTTTTCTTAATGCCCCTGCGTATGCTCGCAGCCGCATTGCACCGCACCTGCATTTCTTTATTGTTTTCAAATGCCCCTGCATATGCTCGCAGCCGCATTACACTGCACCTGCATTGCTTTATTGTTTTCAAATGCCCCTGCGTATGCTCGCAGACGCATTGCATCGCACCTGCATTGCATCATTTTCAAATGCCTTGCGTATGCTCGCAAGTGCATCGTGCATGCATTGCATTAAATGCCCTGCGTATGCTCGCAGATGCACTGCATATACATTGCATCATTACTTTGCGAATGCTCGCAAATGCACTGCACTTACATTGCATCATTACTTTGCGAATGCTCGCAAATGCACTGCACATACATTGCATCATTACTTTGCGAATGCTCGCAAACACACTACACATGCATTGCATTATCACTTTCAGATACCCTTCAAACGCATTGCATCATGCCTTAAAAAAAAAAAAAAAAAACGTCCATTAGTTATCACCTTTCGAACTACATTGACCTGATTCTCGTGATTGACGAGATATGTAGGAAGCTCTAAGCAGAGTTCGGTCACATCGGGACGAGAATCATTCTTTCCCCAACAAGTCTACAATCCTTCCCTTTTTATCATTTTTTTTTTATCGCAACCTTGCCGACGGACTGAGAGTATTGTCAAAGCTCTACCAACGTCTTGCCTCTTTCTCCGTACATATCCTTTTACAATTCTTTGTCGAGCCAAAATAGGCTAAATGTCAACGTCTTCGTCCGAAAACTCTTTCATCGTCTCCGGTCGAAGAGGGACAAGTTGTTGACACCTAATTTTGGCTCGACGTGCTTAAAATTAACGTTTTGGGGGGCCCTGATTCGTTAAAGAGCACGAAATACATTTTTTACACATTTTTACATTTTGTCAACAATTTATTGATGATTATCCTTATTTTAGGAATTTTCTCAATTTATTTTCATTTTTTCAAGAATCATTATTTTGCACATGTACAGCGCAATACTACCATTTTTTGTGTAATTAATAATTGTTTCTTAATTTTATAGCAATACATTTTCATATCATAGACATTAGTGTTTATATTTTATACTTGCGTTATTGTTTATACATGTATTAATTAACTATATTTTAGTGCAGTCTGACAGTGCAGAGAAAATCGGAGTAATTAATTTTTTAACGCAGAGTAAAATCGGATCAAGTCAAGGTTTCATCATTTTTTTAAAAAAAGGGATTAAGGTAAGCATTGAGGAGACAAAAGGGTGCAATCTTCTATTCTTTGGACAAAACAGGAGCCATTTTGCATTATAAGAAAAGAGAGGGGGTATTCATCTTCTACATATATTTACACACACACACCACACAGGATTTTTCAGATTTTTGGGGGCTCTCTCTTCCAACAAAAGAAACCCTAAACATTTTTCCTCCTCTCATATTTTTTTTTTACACGCCCACCGCCGACGCACCACAGCTCCGATGAGCTCCACCACGAAGAAACCGCCAAACTACCCCCTTCGCTCCCGCCTTCATCTTCCTCACCACACCTCCACCAAACAGCCACAAAACCAGCCCACAACACCCCGCTTCGTCCTCCCCCTCCCGCTGCTCCGGCGAGGAGCTCCATCTCCGGTGAACCGGAGCAGCCGTGCGACCACCAACGCGCAACATCATTTCCTTCCCCCTCTTCTCCACCCTTTCTGCCATTCATAGATTCATTTCGATCTGTAAAATTAAAAGATACCATGGTCATAATGTCTAATAACTAGAAATGTTTTTTTTAGTTTTGAAACCACAATCTATTTTATGAGACTCCATTTCTTCTCTTACATTTTGTTTAAATATTTTGGGTTAGTCTTGGGCAGATTCACAACATCAATGGAGTTACACATGTAATCAGCGATCTCTTTTTTGCTTCTGGAAGTGGGTCTAATTTGGGATTTAGCGTCAATGGTGCTTCTGTGGAGATTTAATCCTCAAAGTCGAGATTTGACGTCGATCTTCTTGCTCTGGAAATAGTGCTGAAAATGGTGCTAAAATGGTGCTAAAATGGTGCTGAAATAGTGCTGAAATGGTGCTGAAAATGGTGCTGAAATATGCTGAAAATAGTGCTGAAAATGGTGCTGAAATGGTGCTGAAATGGTGCTGAAAATGGTGCTGAAATGTGCTAAAAATAGTGCTGAAATGGTGCTAAAATGGTTATGAAATAATGCTGAAATGGTGCTGAAATGTGCTGAAAATGGTGCTGAAATGGTGCTGAAATAGTGCTGAAAATAGTGCTGAAAATGGTGCTGAAATGGTGCTAAAATGGTGCTGAAATAATGCTGAAATGGTGCTGAAATGGTGCTAAAATGGTGTTGAAACTGGTCTAAAATTGCGGTGAAAATGATTCGATCTATAGCTGCATTAGCTGCTGAAAAAAAAAACAGCTAAAATGGACCAGTTTTGCAAGTAATTTGCTGCTGCATTTTGTGCTGAAATACAACTTAAATAACCCCCGAAAACACAGCAAAATGCACAAAGAAATGGCCAATCTGCTGTTGCATTAGAGTGCTGAAAATGCAGCCTCAAATGCATCAAAAATCTAGCAAAATGGCCATACTTTAGGTGTTGAAATACAGCCTCAAATGCACTTTCATTTTTTTGGCAATTCTGAGCTACATTCTGAAACTAAGGAGATCCTCCTCCATGAATATGGCCGATGAAGAAATTTCCGTCGATTTCCAAGGCTTTTCATGTACAAAGACGGATTTTTATTTTAAGTTTATTCATTATTTTTAATTCATCCGATAATTATTTATTTTCTTACTAACATTTTTTATTAAGTCTCATGCAGGTATCTGAAGTTATTTTTTGGAAGATGACACTCAAAAGAAGTTCAAATAGCTTCTTAAATTCTTTGTTTTATATTTTTTTTACATTCTTAAATTACGCAAGCATAAAATATAGTGAAACTTTACTTTTTAGGGTGTAGGCTAGTGGTATTTATTTATGATCTGCTTAGGTGATTTAAATTTTTTGTGTTTTAGACAAATTAATATTAGACAGTTATTATTTTTGTAGTTAATATTCTTATAGTTATCATGTTTCGCTAGAGTTTTAATTCAACATCTTAGCATACTTAAGTGAATAAATAGAGTGATTTGCCTCAATATTTAGGCTTTAGAATGTACTCTCATAATTAATTGATTAGGCGTACATACTTAGCTAGTTAAATTAGTTTACTCACCTTGAGTGCAAAATAATTTCATGTCCATTCCTTATACCCTTTTCACATGCCCAAGCTCCTAAGTTGCAGATAACTTTTTTTTAAAATAATTATTATATCGCATATGTTTTGAATCTTTCTTTTTCATTCAAAGGTAAATCTTTCATTGTTAAGTAAATACCTTATGATATACTCATGTAAAGCCAAAATTATTAGTCACTGTAATTGTGCACTTAGTTCACTCGTAAATAATTATGTATACGTATTTTCTACATATGTAAATACTTACACCCTTTGTTACGTGAATAGTCATATTAGTTATTCTTTAGTCTAAATTCCATTAATATTTCTTTTTGCAAATAATGATCAAGCCCTTTTTTACACATCTCTCGTATAGTTAAATTGGTCCAGTCGGGAACCATATTTGTGGATTCTGAAGGATGCCTAACACCTTCCCTTCGGAATAATTTGAACCCTTACCTAGAATCTCACTCATTTTCGTAGACCATGTTAAGCTGCATATATTAATAATTTATAGGTACCCTAGTATACCTTAAATGCTAGGTGGCGACTCTGTACATAATTAATTATTTCAGAGCTCCATAAGTTGTGCTTTGTTTAGCCTTTGGTAAAAATGAGGTGCAACACTTACTGCTCACAATACCATTGTTTCCATATTTGAGCTCATATTTTATATTCTCCTTTAATCCAAGTCTTTCAACCACTCAATACATCTAATAACATGAAATAAGTGCAAAATTCACCTTTGAATATGTAGGAATGGTCTTTGGACGAAGATATTCCACTTGAGAAAAACCTCAACTTCAACACTAAAGAAGTTCTTGGCTTGTATCAACCCTAGTGAGCATCCATGTACTTGATTTCCTTGATTATTGGTGTTTGATCTTTGATCTCTCTTGAATTTATGTTGGTGTGGTGTATAGGATGTTCTAGAGCTCTTGAGAGGTGTGGAGAATGGATGAAATGAAAAATGAGGACTTAGAGGTCTCTTTTTATAAAAATTAGGAGCTGCCCGACGAGGATTATACGGACCCTTATACGGTCCGTATAACTTATACGGTCCATATAAGTGGCCGTATAATACCTCCAGTGAAAGACCCCTCTCTGGATAGGTTATACGGACCGTATAAGTGGCCGTACAACTCAAAATTTCCGAAATTGCTCCCGTTGTTTCGTTTAATTTCCAATCCTTATGGAACCTTCTTAGCACTTGTTTAATACTTCACTAACCATCTAAGGAGCCTTATAGCCTCTCCTCGAGACATTAAGAAATCGACATTAGCTCGGTACTTCGCAAAAACCCTTCCAAAACACGACTCATACTTTGCCTTCCTCAATGAACTTTCTTCTCTTGCCTCAAATGCCTTTGGAATCTTAATTAGAATCACTAAATATCCTTTCTTACTTGTAGGGACATCATATACTTCTTACCCCTGCGTTAGTCTATTTGCCGCACAACGACATGAAATTTTCCGAGGTGTAACAATAACCCACTCCCCTATTTTTCCTGCCCCAATCCACCTCCTAAAATAACCCATTCTTCTTCTATAAGAAAATCCGGCGAACCACATAATCGATGAACTACCACGGAGAAGGAGACAGTATTGTTGGTGAAGATGGCGAGCGGCACCGTCTCTGTTTTTTTCGAAACTTGTAGAAATTGAACGCAGATATTTTGATGTGGTGTCTTTATAGAAATGATATATTACAAAAGAATAAGAGATCATGTCATCACTCTTGTCCTCGACGCTAAAGATCTATGTCATGGGAAACTATGCAGTGTTTTGTAAAATTGGTTTGTGTGAAAACCACACTCAAGTTGCCCTCTAGGGATGGAAGAGTTGTGTTGGTTCCTTAGGCAGATATGCCGAATCATAATATTGAGGTTGTGAATAATACTTTTGTGAAAATATTTGTAGTTGACATGTATGACACAACTCCGAGTCTGATTCTTTTGGCTATTTTAATTGTTCAAGGTGGAAACATTTCTTAACTATGATTCAACAACACAAAAACAAAAGAGGCAGCGCCGCTCGCCATCTTCATCGGCAATGTAAACCAACAACACTGTCTCCTTCTCCATGGTAGTTCATTGATTCAGTGGTTCGTCAGAGATGGCTGGTTCGCCGAATTTTCTCAGAGAAGAAGAAAGAGTTATTTTAGGAGGTGGGTAGAGGCGGATAAAATAGGAGAGTGGGTTATTTTTTATGAAATCAGGTTATTTGAATAAAGGGCAAAGTTGCAAATATACCCTCAACTTTGCGATTTAGAGCAGATATACCCCTCGTTACAAAAGTGGTGTATATATACCTTGCTGTTACAAAATGGTGCACATATACCCTTTTGGCTGACGGGAGTTTTTTACAAAAATCATTTAGGTTATTTTTTAATTAAAAAAAATGCCACGTGACTTTAAGAAAAGTGTACCTATTTTTTTTAGTAGACCTATTTTTCTAACGCCATGGTATTTTTTTTTTTTTTGTGGGCATAAATGACCCAAAATTATAAAAAAAAGTGATGAGGAAAAGAGAGCATAGTGCACAAAATTGGCAGCGTGTGATGGGAACATAAACATAGTAATTCGTTAATTTTCTTTTGGAGAATATAGTGTGAAGGCTCTATGTGGGAATTTGTCATTTGAACAACCGAATGGTTGTGACTTGTGACTGTTTGCTTTGGGCAGTTAATTCGTAGGATTAGTTTTCTTTTTTTATTTTTTATTTTTTATTTTTTATTTTAATAAGTAGAATAGTTAGGTTATTAAGAAGGGTATTTCGTAGGTATGTTAATCATGAGAGGAAAAAAATATTATGTTTAGTTATTTGTAACCAGATATTATTTTTGTTACGAGTTCTTTTATCCATGTTGGAAATATTCATCGAAAGAAATAATCTACATCAGGGATTGATTGACCATATTTTTTATTTACGTTATTACAAAAATAAAAGTATGGAAAAATTATCGAACAAAATTAAAATATTGGTCATTTTTTCTCAAAAATTCAAGGTTTGATGAGAAATACGTTTAATAACATGTTGATCCATCAAAGTTTCACAAAATTATAGGGGCGCGGCTTTTTGCCTAAGCCTAGATGGAGCTATATAAGCTATTTTAATTAGCAAACAAAAGAGAATAGCTAAGCAGAGAAGAAACAACTCAAGTGCAACATTTAGCTTAAGGTGGAATCTGGTGCATTAGCTTTACCCAAAGACTAAATTTTTTATTCAAATGCATAACTTATATTGTTTTCTTATACCTTTGTAACTTTAAACAAACAGGACGCTTAATTGGTAATTGGTATTATAAGTCCATGCAAAAGGACTTGCTACAAATTAGTAGCTGAGATTTTATCGTAAAAGATGCATAATGTTGTAGTGATCTCTATCAAATTGCCGCATTTTCCTACTTAAAGATATACTGATAGTTATTACTTAATTATTCCATTTGTTTCAATTTATGTCTTATTAGTTACTATTTGGAATGTATAAAAAAAAAATTAAAAAAAAAAAAAACTTTCTATGACCTTGATATTTTCATATGCTTCGTTAACTATTGTGATTTATAGTACACTTTATGTAGTTTCTAACTTATTTGAAAGAGATTTAAGATTCTATATCAAATTCACATAAAAAATTAATTAGTTTGACCCTCGTATTCTGAATCAAGACTTGTAAATTGAAACGGAGAAAGTACTATTTAGGAACTTAATTCAACGATGTTAAAAGATTGTTTTTTTCATTTGATCGAATGTATGTTATATATATTGCTCTATCTACACTGAGTTCGGCAAAAAATAAGATAGAAAACAGTAGTTGGTTATTTATATTATCATTTATATCTTTAATGACTCAACATAAAACCAATCTACTACTCAGTCTTATTTTTTGTTTAGATTTCAGGATGATAACAACTTATAGCTATTCTTGATAGCGTTGAGATTTAGGATTATAGTTTTAAAATTGTAGTCAAATAACAACTCTTTACTGGAAATCAAAATTCAAGCTAAGATATCTAGTAAAATCCTAATATAATTACGCTGGATTTAAAAATTTAGTTTTTTAGTTGAGTTCGAAGTCCTAGATATTAGGAAAAATTAATATTACAATTTTATCCAATGTGATATTACTTTCCACAGAAAATTTTAACTTAAAAGGATATAAAAGTCGTTCAATACTTGAAAGATATTTTGGTCAACCAACATTTATATTCATGCTTTGCACGTTATTTCTTGTCAGCCTCAATCATCGCAAAAAAAAATATTTATAAATACAAACATTTATTTTATAAGGTACAAAAATGTTACTATTATAGTATAAGATTATATCTACTTAATATTTCTTTAAAAATGATTTTCTTTTGGTATATATATTTTTCTTTTTTTCCCTACATGGAAAACATGTTATGACTAAGATAGTTTAACATTAGAGATAGTTTAACATTAGAGATTAACGTAACTACCTAATAGACGGATAAAAACACAAGGACACAGATGTGTCGAGCAGCCTGAGAGGATGAATGTACAACAACAAGGACCAAATGTGAATCGAGCTAGAAGGAGGAGACATAATAAGGTTGTCACTCAAGAATGGCAATACAAAGGGCCTATACAGGAGCGGCACATTACAGGGGCTGATCAGGATGTTGTTGCGCTAACAGTAAACCAGCCAGCACAAAGAGCACAGCAGACGGAACCAGCTACCCTTGAGACAACTAAAACTCCCCCCCCCCCCCCCCAGCTCAAATTTATTTGCCTGGTAGAAACTCGAGTTAAAATACATAGAGTAGGAAATGTCTTAAATAATGTAGCTCCTAGATGGGGCAGCCTACACAACTATATTCATGCTGATAATGGTAGAGTTTGGATGCTTTGGGACCAAAACTGTTACGAGGTGCAGTTGATGGAAGAAGGGGCTCAATACATTCATGCTCATATGAAAGGTAGACTCGATGGTTTTGAAGTGTATGTTACTGCGATCTATGGGTGCAACAGTGTGGACCAAAGGAAGGCTCTACGGCAAAGTCTGATCAGAATAGGCCAAGGGGTTGCAAACCCGTGGTTGATGTGGGGCGACTTCAATGCAGTATTATCTCCCCTTGATAGACTCATGGGCAACCCTGTTACTTCTGCTGAAACACAGGACTTCTCGGACTATATCCAGGATTTACATCTGAATGAATTAACATGGAAGGGTGAGTTTTATACTTAGTCAAACAAGCAAACTGGTGCGGACAGAGTCTGGAGCAGGATTGACCGAGCTTTTGGGAATGAGGATTGGTTGATGCAATGGGGCCATGTCCAGACTGAATATGGTGTGCCATATCTTTCGGATCATTCCCCTATGCTACTACAGCTATACATAGCTCCTCAAAGTGGCAAAACTCCCTTTAGATTCTTTAATATTTAGGCTGAGCATGCCCAGTTCCCTCAAATACTAAAGGAGGTATGGATGCATCCGGTGGGGCAAGCAGGCATGAAAAAAGTCTGGCAGAGGCTTAAAACACTAAAACCGCTGCTTAAAGAACTTAACATCAAGGAGTTCAAGGGAGTCAAGCATAACATCGATCAGGCTCGACTGACCTTGAAGATTGTCCAGGCACAGTTGAATGCTCAATGTACTGATGGGTTGATAGCACAGGAAAAACAACTCCTCCTTAATCTAGAAAAATGGTCCTTGATCGAGGAAAGCATTCTGAAGCAGAAATCTAGGGCCTCTTGGATCAAACTTGGAGATTGTAACACCAAATATTTTTCAGCTGTGATGAAAGAGCAATGCCAGAGGAAATTGATTAGTGATATTCGCTCTTTAAATGGCCAGAGAATTCATGAACCTAAAGATATTGAAGTGGAAATCACTCAATTCTATAGAAGCTTGATGGGGTCGGCTCAGGTGTGCCTACCAGCTGTAGATAAACGACTTATGAAGCTGGGGCCTATCCTAAGAAGACAACAGCAGCTGGAGTTATGCGCAGAAATCAAAGATCAGGAAATTTGGGGGGGGGGGGGGGGGCTTAAATCTATTGATGATAAGAAATCCCCTGGCATAGATGGGTATTCGGCCTATTTTTTCAAGAAAGCTTGGGTTGTTATCAAAGATGATATATGTGCAGCAGTCAAGGATTTCTTTAGCTCTGGGTCAATGTACAAAGCCATAAATTATACTACTATCACGTTGGTGCCTAAAATCTCAAGCCCCGAGACTGTCAAGGACTTTCGGCCTATTGCGTGTTGTACCATTTTATACAAAATCATCGCTAAGATATTGGCATCAAGGATGCAGAAGATTATGCCTTTCCTAATCTGTGAGGCTCAGTCGGGTTTTATACCAGGTAGGAGGATTTCTGACAACATCTTACTGGCTCACTGTTATAGCCCGTACTTTGTACGTTCGGATACTTTGAGAAAGTTGTGGCAAGTTGAGGGCAAGGTCATTTTCCAAAATTATTTTAATGTACAAGTTGGTTATGAATATTATTTATGAACATTATTAGTATGAAAATATTGAGAAAGGCTAAGGGTAAAAGGGGAAATTCGCAAAAAGGTTCATGGAAATATTGTGGAAGGCTAAGGGCAAATTTGAAATTTGAAAAAATTATTTCTCATGAATTGCAAGACAAACAAAAAAAAATGGGCTTGGAAATTAAAGGGCCCATTTGGGCCGTTCAATTGGAGTGGGCTTAGGCCCAACTAGAAGCCTAATGGACAAGAATAAAAAGATGACTAAGTCATATTATTCATTTCATTTTCTAGAAATTTCAAGAACTCAAAGAACAAAAGAAGGAGGAGAAAAATAAAAGGGGCCATTCGGCCACCTTCAACTCCAACAAAAATCTTGGAAATTTTTTATCAAAAATTATTTTCTTCTATCCAAACAATCCATCGAAGGGTCCTTAACAAAGTGGAGTGGTTATTGAAGCAAGAAAAAAATCTATATTCATACAAGTTGTAAGTTCTATCCAATTGAAGAATCAAGGAAAAAGGTAAGGTTTAATCCTTTTCCTATATGTTATGGATAATTATGTATGTTGTAGTATGTGAAAGTGGATGAAATTCATGGAAATATGGACACTTGTTGTGGCCATGTAAGTATGTGTGTGTGTAGGAAATATGATTTAATTATTTTATCTAGTATTTGATTGTTGTTGTTGTTATGGATGATTTGTATATGTTGTAGAGTGAAGAAATGGATGAGATATATGAAACTATGGATGTAGTGTTGTGGCCGTGGGGTTGCTATGTGATGTAGAAGAGAATGAATCAATTTTATCTAGTATTTTGGTTGTTGTGTTGTAGATTTCATGATGTAAAATGAGTATTTAATGGCTTGAAATGAAGTTGTAATCGTTGTGGTATTGTTATGGAAGATAAGGCGACACTAGCATGAATTCTTATATTTGTATGAATGAAGTTGTTAATGTAGATTGTTGATGGAATCCATGAATTTGGAAGAAAAGAATGTGTTGTTGTTGGCTATGTTGTGCTGTGAAGTTTCAGGTAGTGTATGTATTGGTTGGGCCGTTTGAAATGTTGTGCGGGTTGTTGAAATGTTCTTGAATATTGTTTAATGGTTTCGGATTAGTATTTGAATATGTGAACAATTACGAATCGAATATAAATGAGATGCCATGGAATTGTGACGAGAGTTGTTAATATTAGAATGTACTTTGGATTGATTGTTGAAGTTGTTAGTATGATTGTTGGTATTATTGCTGATATTTTGGCCGAGTTAAATTCTCGGATTTGTTGTTGTATTGTTGGCCGAGTTAGATTCTCGGGGATTGTGTATTTACAGCGGAAATGCTGCCGAAATTTCGGTAGAATATAAGTGAATTCATTTGAAAGACTAAAGTAAGTATATGGCAATGAGTTTGATGATTATGTCAATTCTATTGAATGTAGATAAGCAAATTTGGACAAATAAGCGTAGCTAATAAGGCGTGGCACAGGTATGTAAGGCTTACCCTTTCTTTCTTTTGGCATGTCCTAAAACTAAGTAAGGTATGACATGACACGCGCCTCGGGGTAACTCCACTCTTTGATTCCGAGTTTGATTATGATGCCTATTCTCCTTTGTCATGAGCATGTTTCGTATGGCTGAGTCTATTGTATGATTACTAAATGAATAAGTTACATCATATGGTCTTGATATGTATCTGTGATTTCGAAACTCTGTTCGATATGTTCCCGAGGTTGTCTATGATTCTGATTCACTTCAGATATAAGTATGTCTGATATGATCGAGCTTATTATTTGATTGAATAACAAGATAAGCATAAAGAATTGTGTTTCCAAAAGAGTTATGTAAGTTTTGATGTCCCTTACTTTCATAAGAGATCTCGGATTTGCTTTGAAACGTTTGATTTTTCCATCGAGTCTTTGATACGTACATATGATTCCAAAAGTTCTGTTCGATTTGATCCATAATGATATACGAAAGATACTTGACATGATTATGGCTTTGATTTTTCAAAAATGGCTTCTGAAACGCTTATAGAACGTTCTGTACTTCAGACGCTCATAACTTTCTGATACTAACTCGGATTGATCCGAAACTTGCTTCTGAGCCTTCAAATGTCGATAAGTGTATGTATCTATCGGGTCTTGATTTATGTGCATATGGTTTCGCATTATTCTGTTCGTGCAAGCCTCATTTTGGATTTCACTGAGCCCGGGCCAGGACATGTTCTCGTGCGTATTTCTCTGCACTGTTTGTTGCACCTCATTTTTACCCGAGGTTAAACAAAGCACAACTTATAGAGCTCTGAAAGAATTAATATGGAGCTCTGAAATGATTAATTATGTACAGAGTCGCCACCTAGCATTTAAGGTATACTAGGGTACCTATAAATTATTAATATATGCAATTTAATATAGTCTACGAAAATAAGTGAGATTCTAGGTAAGGGTTCAAATTATTCCGAAGGGAAGGTATTAGGCATCCTTCAGAATCCACAAATGTGGTTCCCAGCTGGACCAATTTAAACTATACGAGGGATGTGTAAAAAGGCTTTATTATTTACAAAAATTAATAGAATTTAGACTAAAGAATAATATGAATATTCACATAAATAATCATGCAATACGTATTTTATACATATGTGATATAATAATTATTATAAAAAAAAGTTATGTGCAACTTAGAAGCTTGGGTATGTGACAAACGTATAAAAAATGGGTATGAAATTATTTTGCACTCGAAGTGAGTTAACTAATTTAACTAACTAAGTATGTACGCTTAATCAATTAATTATGAGAGTATATTCTAAAGCCTAAATATTGAGGCAAATCACCCTATTTATTTACTTAAGTGTGCTAAGCTATCGAATTAAAACTCTAGCAAAATATGATAACTATAAGAATATAAGCTACAAAAATAATAACTGTCTAATATTAATTTGTCTAAAACACATAAAATTTAAATCACCTAAGCAGATCATAAATAAATACCACTAACCTACACCCTAAAAAAAAGTAAAGTTTCACTATATTTTATGCTTGCATAATTTAAGAATGCAAAAAAAAATATAAACAAAGAATTTAAGAAGCTATTTGAACTTCTTTTGAGTGTCATCTTCAAAAAAAAACTTCGGATACCTGCATGAGACTTAATAAAAATGTTAGTAAGAGAATAAATAATTATCGGATAAATTAAAAAATAATGAATAAACTTAAAATAAAAATCCGTCTTTGTACATGGAAGGCCATGGAAATCGACGGAAATTTCTTCATCGGCCATCTCAAATTCAGACTCTGATATATGAGACGAATAATCAACCCCGCCATATTCATCATCATTTATACTACACATCTTTTCTCTTAGCTACTTTAAAATCTGAAAGAATGAGGCTCATAAAATGATAAAATTGCCTCAACATGACCATAATAAAACAGGTATCCTTCTTTACAAAAATAAAAAATAAGTTCAACAACAACTATAATCAATCAAACAATCAGTCAACTATACTTCAATCCAAACTAGTTGAAATCCAATATATCCTATGTCCCCAACAATGATGCTTTATCCCAAAAGATATAAAATAGAAATACTTAATAAAGGAAAGGAACAGCAATAAAGAAGAAAAAGCACTAGCATTTTTTTTTGTCGCAGGCAGTTTGCCAGCGGTGCTACGTTCTTGTTTTCCATTTTTTCCGCGTGGGTGAGTGTTTGGTTGCTCCGGTTCATTGGAGCTTGAAGCTCCTCGCCGGAGCATTGACGAGGAAAAAAAAAAGGGGCGGTGGTGTGGTGATGTCGTTGTGATGTTGGGTGTGTTTGGAAGAGAGGGAGGAAGACGAAGTGGTGGGGGGCGGCGTCACTGCCAGTGGTGGGGATTCGCCGGAGCTCGGAGCTCCGGCGTGGAGGAGGTTGGCGGAGAGGCGGCTGGAAAGAGAGAGATGTGGCGGAGGGAGTAGAGAGAGACGAAGAAGGAGATGCGGGGGTTGTTTGGGGTGCGTCGCCGGAGCTCAGAGCTCCGGCGGGGAGGCGGCGGCGGCTGTGGAAAAAAAATGAGAGGAGGGAAAATGTTTAGGGTTTCTTTTGTTGGAAGAGAGAGCCAAAAATCTGAAAATTAAGTGTGGTGTGTTGTGCAAATATGTGTTGGATCCCATCATTAAATTAACCCCCCTTTTTCTTATAATATAAACAAACACCCCCTTTTTATGCCCAAAAATAATGAAGCCATACCCCTTTGTCCCCAACCCATCATCTCAATTAACTCTTTTTAAAAAAAAAAAAAAAAAGTGATGAGATCTTGACTTGACCAAATTTTACTCTGCGTTTAAAAATTAATTACTCCGATTTTCTCTGCACTGTCGAACTATATTAAAATATAATTAATTAATACATGTATAAATAATGACGCAAGTATAAAATATAGATATTAATGTCTATGATATGAAAATGTATTGATATAAAATTAAGAAACAATTATTAATTGCACAAAAAATGGTAATATTACGCTGTACATGTTCAAAATAATGATTCTTGAAAAATGACAATAAATTGAGAAAATTCCTAAAATAATGATAATCATCAATAAATTGTTGAAAAAGTGTAAAAATGTGTAAAAAATGTATTTCGTGCTCTTTAACGAATCAGGGCCCCCCAAAACGTTAATTTTAAGCACGTCGAGCCAAAATTAGGTGTCAACACTGTTCACCGCGTCCCTCTCACTTGCGGGCCGGGGCATGTTATGTATATGACATGATGACATTATGATATGATGACGGGGTGGTGGTCAGGATGGCACATTCACCGCGTCCCGCAAAAGAGGGTCGGGGCACGTTACATGCATACATGATACATGATTCACCGCGTCCCTCACCGAGGGCCGGGGCACGTTATATGTTTACATGATATATGATTTACCGCGTCCCTCACGGGAGGGCCGGGGCACGTTATATGCATACATGATATATGATTTACCGCGTCCTTCACGGGAGGGCCGGGGCACGTTATATGCATACATGACATATGATTTGACATGCATGATTCTGATTCACCGCGTCCCTCACTAAAGGGTCGGGTTCTGTTATAAGCATACATGATATATGACTCTGTCCACCGCGTCCCTCATTAAAGGGCCGGGATCTGTTATATGCATACATACGATATGTGATTCTGACCTGCATGATCTGTGTTTGAAAGTAAGCGTCTCGAGTATTCTGTACGTTCTGTATTCTGTCTGATACATGACATCATCGGAGCATTGGTACGTTCTGTACTCCGTCTGACATATGACATCATCTGTGCGTTCTGTACTTTCTGTACTCCTTTGGACATATGACCTCAGTATATGTGATTTATTTGGATAATGTAATCACCCTTATACCGTTGTTCAGATTATGGTTCTATTTTCTGTGTCTCATGCTTTACATACTCAGTACATATTCCGTACTGACCCCCTTTCTTCGGGGGCTGCGTTTCATGCCACGCAGGTACCTACAGATGAGTAGAAGATTTGTCAGAAGAGGTTTCAACAGGATTGGCGAGCTCCGTTTGCTTCTGGAGCGTTGCCGAGTCAGAGTATGTGTATGTTCTGATTTCTGGATTGATGTTAGAGACTTTGCAGACAGAGTCGTGGGTATTGGTTGTCAGTTCTGTAAGCGGCTCCATCAGCCGATGTGTCATTTTGTATTATGATATAAGTTCTATATGATTACAGTTTTTGTTTGATTTGAAAGCTACGAGAAAGAATATTTCTGAAAGTTTATTATGTATTTCATTTTAATTTGATTTAAGAAGTTCTAAACGGTTATGTGTGAAATAAGAGTCTGTGGGTTCGCTCGGCTTCGGATATGGGGTCGGGTGCCCATCACACCCTAGGGATATTAGGGTGTGACACTCACAAATTAGTGAAAGCCTATTCTAGGAAACATATCTCTGCTAGATGCATGATCTAGATCGATTTACAAAAAGCGTATGATTCAGTTGAGTGGGCATACCTAGAACAGATTCTGGAGGAGTTGGGATTTGCTGCAAAATTCAAAGGTTGGTTAATGCAATGTGTAACTACTGTCAACTATACTATCCTGGTAAATGGGTCACCTACTGAACCATTTGATGCAGCAAAGGGGTTGCGACAAGGTGATCCGATCTCCCCTTTCTTGTTTGCCATTGTCATAGAATACTTAAGTAGAAGCCTAAATAACTTGAAAACAGACAGGTCCTTTAAATACCATGCACGATGCTCAAAATTAGGGATCACTCACCTTAGTTTTGCGGACGATCTATTGCTTTTTTCCAAAGGGGACCTAGCTTCCGTGACTGCCCTACATAAGTCCTTCCTGCTATTTTCTCGGGCATCAGGACTGCAAGCAAATTTGAGCAAGAGTTCAGTTTATTTCGGTGGGGTTGAGCAAAGTGAGCGGGATAGAATCCTACAACACCTAGGATATTCGTGTGGATTTACCCTTCAAGTATCTTGGTATACTGTTATCTACAAAGAAAATTACTCTAATTCAGTGGCAACCACTAATTGAGAAAATTGTTAAAAGAGTATCCTCTTGGACTGCTAAGAAACTATCCTATGCAGGGAGGGTTCAACTAGTACAAAATGTGTTATTTGGCATACAATCATATTGGGCATAACTCTTCATCTTGCCTGCTAAAGTGTTCAAAGCCATCGAAGCATATTGTAGGAGCTATGTTTGGTCCGGGGTCAATACAATCACAAAAAAGCGCTTGTTGCATGGGATAGAGTCTGTTGTCCTGAGGCTTCGGGGGGTCTCAATCTCATAAATCTTCAGGTGTGGAACCAAGCGACTATAGCTAAACTTTGTTGGGACCTAGCGAGTAAGCAAGACAAACTCTGGATAAAATGGATTCATGCATTTTACGTCAAAGATCAGAACCTGGCCACTCTTCCCATACCTCGCCAAGAAAGTTGGATGGTGAGGCAACTTATTGGAGCTTGGAAAAAACTCGAACAAGTGAATACTAGGATGCAGCCTGGCAAGAGCATGATCAGAAGCATTTATCTACAACTACTGAATAACCATGAGAGAGTGAATTGGAAATGCTTAATGTTCCATAATGCTGCCCGACCCAAATCTATTTTTATCTTGTGGCTCTGTCTTCATGGAAGATTGTTGACAATTGATAGACTACTCAGCTGGGGACTGAACTTTGATCAGGTATGTGTGTTGTGTAAAACCTATAATGAAGACAGGGAGCACATGTTTGTCAAATGTACGTATGTGTAGCAACTCTGGAGCAGAGTACTGGCGTGGATACAGCAGCCGCTGCTCAGTTCACAAACATGGCTGCAACATCTGGAATGGATGATCAAACGAGGGAAAGGGAAGTCACAGCAAGCTGGAATATTTCGCATGGTGTGTGCTGAGGTGACGAATTCAATATGGACCGAAAATAATACGAGGATTTTTGAACAGCGAAGCCGTGAAGTAGAAAGGGTTTCCCGCGAAATAGCCTATATCTGTAATGTGCGAGCTACTCCTGGCCTCCAATCTCTTATGCATAGCTACACATTCCGAGGGAGTAATAATCCCAACAATAGGCGTTTGTATGTGTTTCGTATGTAGACAATAGTAAACCAGATAGTTAGCTGTGTTTGCCTATGCTATGGAGCTGTAATTGACACACTTGCTGATTAATAAAACATGTTAGTTACCAAAAAAAAAAAACACGCAAAAAAAATTCTACAACTGGAACTGGAAGTATTACTCTTGCAGTTTCTTATTCTTTTATTTTTGTTACTATATTTTGTTTCTTGTACTTTCTATCATATGATTTTGTGGTAGTTATTTAATGTTCCTTTTTCAGATTTTTGTCATGCTTTATAGAGTAATTTTCCATGGCCTTTTACTTCTATTATTTCTTTTTCCGCACTACTTTGCTTTGCTTTTCTTTGAGCTGAGGGTCTACCATGAAACAGTCTCTATACCTCCAATAATAAGGGTAAGGTCTGCATACACTCTACCTTTCCAAACTCTACTTGTGGGACTACATTGGGTATGTTGTTGTTGGTATCGTAAGTGTTAAATTGGAACACTTTTTTAGGAGTTGAGGTGTTTAATTGAAACATAATTTAGTTCGAGTGTCTAAATGGAATATCCTAACAATTTTAAAGGGCTTATGTATTAAGCCTATATTTATCTGTTGTCAATTACAAATATAAAATTGTTTAAAATTGTTTCTAAACAAAATTAAATTATAAGAATATCTTTCAATTTTATGAATATTTAGTTAATATTTATATAGAAAATTTAAGCTAATCACCAAAGTAAGATACAATATTCAACAAAAGAAAATCAAGTCCTTGCCGTAAATCTTTCTAACTTCATGATTGTTTTTATGATGAAATGTTTAGACGAACAAATAATTTTAATTATTTTTTTCTTTTAACATAAATTTTTATATTCACTGACTTGCAAAAGATAATCAATCAATTTTAGATAGCTATTTTTGTGTTTTTTCCTCCTCCTATTTTATTTAAGCATATCTATATTGATTCCCACAATAATATCCTAATCGACAGTCAATCAACTTAGTTACACAAAATCACTTTTTAAATTTTTATTACATAAATGTCATCCATCTTAAAATTTATCACACAAATGTCATCAAACTTAAAGTTTTTTGTTTTTTGTTACAAAAAAAAAATCATCCTACTTAATTAAGTTATCACATAAAAGTTACATTTATATTTTTGTTACCTAAAATTCATCCAACTTAATTAAAATTTACCATCTGAACAATACTTTTCTATTTTTTGTTACGTAAAAATCATCCAACTTAATTAAAGCTTATTATACAATATCCTTTTTAAAAAAAATTGTTAAATAAAAGTCATCCAACTTTGGCCAAGTTAACTAAAAAGTGAATCTCAGCTAAATTCTTATATTTTATACCGAAACTATGACATGACACTCTAAAATAGCTAGTTAGCTTAATAAAATATTAAATGTAATAGATCAATTCAGACACCTTTAGCCCGATTTCCCTTCGTAACACTAAATTTGGCCATTAATGGCAGTATCAAAAGGGTTAGAAGCGGGCTCTTTCCTTGACTGCTCGAATATAAAAGATTTTTAAAGATTATAGGTCTCTTAAATTTTTTATATTAAATTCTAATTAGGAATCTCAAAATCAAGTGACTTATTTTTTGGCTTAAGAATTCTTATAGTACTTGGATCTACGATTAAGTAATGCTAATGTTCGACATCTAATGTTTTAAATTTGCTAGAAAACTTCTTATTTACGGTTAGTGCATGTTAAAGTTTCTACAATGATTAGACTTTGATTTGGAATCAACATGATTGGGATTAGAATCGGAATCCGATGCAAACTCATCCTACTAATTGGCAAAGTTTTTAATGTTACAATATACTTAATCTATAAGGGTAAAAAGGTCGTTCAATATTTGAAGGATATTTTGGTCAATTAATATTTACATTCATGCTTTTAAAATAATATTGATAGATATAGATAGATGGATAAATGATGATGATGATAATAATAATAATAATAATTATTATTATTATTATTATTATTAGATGTTTTATTAAATTTTGATTTACTGCAGGGGCAAAATCGTAATTCAATTTCGGAGATAGAAGCTTCCCACTTTTAGTATAACTAGTCTCTGCAAATGTGTGTTGCACATTATTCCCTGTCGATTTATCACACAAAAAATGTTAGGTAATATTACTTGTAATTGCATTATATTAGAAAAATGTTATTAGACATTAATTTTAATAGTTAGGTAAAAGATGTTATTAGACAATTTAACATTCTCAATTTTATAATAACACCAACCTTTCAAGTTTACAATATATAATGAGAAATATTTAGTCCTTACAAACTATTAAAATAGAAATAATACACATTCGACAACCTATCAAACCATCACACCTCGTACCATTAGATGCACCTTCAATGATCCTAGTATAATCGAACCATTGTGTTTTAGAAATGCATCAGAGATAAATATATTTTAGTGTACGTAGGTGTGTAGCTCTTTTTATACATAATAACTCGTGTATTCTAGGTAGAGATTAAAAATAAAAATATATTTTTTAGCATTGCACGAGAAAAAGAACGAAGATATATAAATTATATATCCTACGTACAGGAGAGTTTGAGTATGAATAGGATTGGAATTATTAAAACAAAATCTAGATCTTTTTACTGTTAATAAAATGAAGTGTCCAAGAATTTGATTATTAATGGGATTGAAATTGCTATGTTGCGATTTGTTTTTTAAGATAAGAATACACCATTTACATTTTGATTTGGATTATACAACTAATGAAGTATTTTACATTTTTGTACAATGAAAAATAGAAAAGAATTAGGATTAGATTTAATTAAGGGTATAAAAGTTGTTCAATACTTAAAAAATATTTTGGTCAATCAACATTTATATTCACGCTTTTAAAATAACTAGTCTCTATGTTCGAGCGTTGCACGGATACCCCTTGTCGATTGTTAAATTAATTAATTTACTTGTTTGTGGTGTGGTCACCTAATATCTAAATTTTACATAGTTTGTTAGAACCTTAAAAGATGAGTTCTTTGATTTTTCTAATTATAGGAGCTTTTAAAGCATTCTTTTATTTTCTCTACCGATAAGCTACTTGAAAAAATAATATTTAATGAATCAAATTAGTAATTGGCTAGCTGATGATATACCAGTTATTTCCTTATAGTTGTTGCCATTAAATAGTAGTTAGCAATTTAAAGTATATGAGTCTTAAATTATTTCTTGATAACAAAAATCTCAGAACACATGACCCTATCTCTGGGCTGTGCTAACGCAATTTGTTTTGGGGGTTTATGCTATATTATCTCAAAATTCCTGTAATAACTAAAAAAAATTGTAAAATAATATCTACTCTAAATATGAATTAATTTTTATTATCTAATACGGTTATTCAGTTTATTTAAAGAAAAAATTAATAATTTTTTATGAGAAGAGGCAACTTGTGCTAGCAGTAAATATATATTAATAAATACTAACAAAGGATTAGAATGTCTAACCGATAGTAACGAAGAGTTAGAAGATCTAAGGGGAAGAAATAATACCTTTCAAGAAATTCGCTGAATTTTCTTATCTTCTTTCTGAAGCAACACCAAAGCTTAAAACTTAACACTCCTTAAAAAGTTTACAATGAAGAATGTGGAATACTGGATTGTTCTATAGAAGTATTTGACTCCCATATCAAATTAAGTTGGGAGTACAATTCAAATTGAAAAAGAAAAGGAGATCAATTTCCTCAAAAAAAAAATGCGAGTTCATTCCTATAATATTTTTTTTGCATATAGTGCCTAGTAGTAATTGGATAATAATATTCCTAACGTATGTAAATAATATTCCTAGTAGAAATAGGATAGTAAGTTTTGTTTGGTATAAAAAGTATGTTTAATAAAAAATAAGATTAGATCTTAAGGGTATTAAAGTCGTTCAATATTTAAAGGATATTTTGATCAACCAACATTTATATTCATGTTTTTAAAATAATACTAGTCTCTACAACGTGCAGTTGCACGTTATTCCCATTCAGTCTAAATTATAGAAAAAATATTAGATAATATTATTTGTTATTGTAAATATTTATTTTATAAGTTACAAAAATCATACTAATAATATAGGTTGTATCTACTTAATACTCTTTGAAATTGATGTTCTCGGTATTTATTTATTTTTTATTTATTTTTTCCCATATAGAAAACATGTTACGACTAAGATAATCCAATATTAGATATTAAGTAACCATATTTTTATTTTTTATCATTTACAGATATAAAAGTGTTGAAAATTGCTATTAAACGAAATTAATCTAATTAAATCGGGAATATAATTCATAGAAGAAAAAAAAAAGGAGATCAAATTGGTAGTAAGTTAGTAGTAATAGACGTACAATAAGAGATATGATTAGTAACTTTATTAGTTAGTAGTAATAAATGTTCTATTAGGTAGTTCAATAAAAATAGGATTCTTAACGTTAGTGGTAATAGGATAATAGTAGTTCAATAATAAATAGGATTAGAGCTGATTGAGGGTATAAAAGTCGCTCAATATTTGAAAGATATTTTGGTCAACCAACATTTATATTCATGCTTTTAAAATAGTACTAGTCTCTCTGAACGTGTCACGCACGTTATCCTCTATAAGTCATAACAAATTTTAGGTAATGTTATTTGAAATTATATACTCCCTCCGGTCTAGAATAATTGATGTTTTAGCCTCTAAAAGTTGGTCCAAAATAATTTTTTTCACAAAATCAAGATGGTATTTAATTCTTTTTTCCCGTATTTGGCCTTGGCGCATTCTCACATCCCCACGATAATTGTGTCAACCTAAGAAAAGAAAATCATAATTTCAAAACTCTTTTTAATTTTTAGGAATAAGTAACCAGAGGGAGTATTATTTATTTTATGAGGTGCAAAACTATTATTAAAATGTTGTTTTTGGTATATATCTTTTATGTTTTTACTATGTGGAAAAATTTGTTATGACTAAAAAAAAAACCAACAACAGGAATTGAGCTAGTAACCATATACTGTATTTATTTTTATTGTATACTAAAAATCGTTATTAAGAAAAATTAAAAGAATATCAGTCATTTATTTGTGGAAGAAGTAAAATATATTTTGATAAAAATATACGTGTTAGCATTTCGTATATAAATAATTCACGCAAATTATAGGATAAACGGTTTCACTCATCATAGATGAGAACTCATAGTTTTCCTGCGATCCCACTCTACAAAGAATCCTAGTTTTCCCACATCCTCCAAATACACAAATTGAAACTCAGAAGATGTCACAAATTAACCTTAAATTCTAGTTCCTCCCTCGTCCTCCAATACACAGTAAAAGTGATATTTGACAATATAACTATGGTATATAACGTAAGATTTGTGAATATACAAGATTTGTTGAATGCACTTGTTACCAGAAAAGTAAACTTATTGCATGGTATCCATAGTTAAATCCTAAAACAACTCATGATCATCCAGCAAATTTGATTCTATA
This sequence comes from Lycium barbarum, assembly GCF_019175385.1. Lineage (NCBI taxonomy): Eukaryota > Viridiplantae > Streptophyta > Magnoliopsida > Solanales > Solanaceae > Lycium > Lycium barbarum. The sequence goes on along the minus strand of NC_083337.1, from coordinate 156,669,701 downwards.
GATGCTTACCACATAACTTGTGAGACATAGGAGAAGGAATTTTGAAATTACCTGAGATCAATGGTCTACACGTAAAGATAGGAACAATTTCCAGTAGGATCATCTATAACACAAAGATAAATTAAAAACTTTAATAAATCCGATCAGCATTACAAGGGAAAAGTAATACGAAAGCCAAAATCTTAAAGAGAAAAAATCGGTAGGTTACATGCAATTTACATGTATGTGATGCATATCTAATCGTACTAAGGTTTTTTTTTTTAAGTGTTTCAAGCGGCAACCGTGAGTGCAATATGCTGATGAAACGTTTTATATAGATTAAAGTGTTCGTGTCCAAGTGAAATTAGTATGGATTTGACACTTTAGAAAATTCGTATGGCATAACAATTGGAATAGCCGAAAGTTAAAACAACACTCTCTTCAAATTAGTAGTGGGATTCATATTCCAACAAAAAAGTTAAACGGCTAATATTAGTTGACTTTGGCGTCCTATATATATTATAATAGTCCTAAATACGCTAATTTTATCCACCATGATGGATTTATATATTGAAAATTTTTAACTTTGAAGGCCAAAAAAATCATCAATTTTTCCAGCATAATTTGATCCATCAATATTTCGATTTTTAATATTCGTATTTTTTATCCTAATGCATGTGTACCATGAGTTAAAGTCCTAATAGGATACAATTTTTTATCCTAATATGTATCATTCTAGCTGTATCCTTTCCTTGTATGTCTGGTCCAAATTAATTAATGAAATAGATAAGGGTGTAATTCAATATTTAAAGGATATTTTGGTCAACCAATATTTGTATTCATGCTTTTAAAATAATATAGATAGATAGATATAGATATAATATGATGATTAGATAGGTAATCTTCTTGATAAATACTTCCTGTCTCAATTTTTATGATACTTTTTTTTTCTATATAATAAAAGTATGTCACCTGTCTAAATTTTAATTCTTTGTAGCACTTCAAAATTGAAAACAAAAAACGTGATGTCAAATTATTTTACTTTCTAAATGTTAATTCTTTTACTTGTAGATAGAAAAGAAATCGTAGAGTACACGATGAATTTGATATCAGACCAGGTCAAGTAGGAACCGTGGAAAAAAGACAACTTGTTTTGCTTAGTGTTCCTAGTGTATAGAAGTATCTTTTTTCACACTCGTGATTCTATATAGTGTTTTTAAAAAAATTACAAGCATGTAAACTCCTTTGAAATGGTTACAAGCAATTTTACATTTACATAAAAGATACAGCACGAATTCAAGTATATCTCAGAATCTCAATCCTACATGGATTCCTTTAAATAGATTTCCATTTTCCTAATCTTGAAGTGACCAAATTATAGATCCTTTCATGATAGAAGTCAAGCTCCTTAAACAAATCAATAGAAAAGGTTGCTGGACCAACTCATAGATGAAATAAAGTAACAATATACATTTCTCGGCCTTTTGGCAAAGATCAAGTGTAGTTGAAATAAAGTTACAAATGGTACACGAAAGCACATGCAAATGATCTATCCAGGATGTGATTACTAGAAAACCAGACCACCCTTTCAGCTCTTCTCCAATTAAACGCATCCACCAGAGTTTGATGATTATGTAATCAATTTTAACAACTTATACTGAAATGTATTGTTTCCCATAAGCAATATCAATTTTCAGTAGGCACTTGATCAGTGAGCACACGCATTGTAACATAATCTCTATGGAGCAGTACTCTATTGCTTCTATCTGTACTCAATCACAGTCTCGTTGAAAAGCAAAAGAAACTGAGCTGATTCTTGAATTAGTCTTCAATGCCCACTTTTAGAAGTTTATCTCACGTCTCTCAGCAAAGAACTTACCACTCAGAAACTGGTCTGAGATAAGAGCAAGCCAGACTGCAGTATCAGCAGCGACTTCAGGAGATGTATGCCCAGCCCACGCAGTCATGGCAGTCTTCACCCAACCAGGGCAATAGCAATTCATATACATCTTATGACCCTCTGGCCGGTCTGAAAGTATCCTCGCCATTAGCCTGGTGTAAGCATTAGCAGCAAGCTTTGACAATGAGTAGTCAGTAAACACTTGTGGCCATCCCCCAGATTCCCATGTTCCATCTTTCACTTGTTCCAAAAATGTGTTCATGGTACTATCGATCAGTTCCTCTGACAGGGAATCCACATCCTCCAGTTGTTGTCTCAAGCTGACATTTGCTATTCTCTGGTGGGCATCAAGCAAAAGTAGATCATTTGCATATTAGAGACCTCAAGTAGTTGTTGCTTTGGATGAATAACAAATATCTCCTAATAAGCATTCCAATCAGGGTGAAGTATCGAGCAAACTTGATTTCGAAGTAAACGAACGAAAAGGAATATTCTTGCAACCCCTAAGTAGGTGTATATGAAGCTCAAAATTAAGGATTCATTTTGTTGAGACGGAACATTAGTGTTTCAGAACAGAAGACACTGGTGGTTTACACAAAGAAAACCTATAACTCACAACATCTCTGTCCATACATAAAAGGGAAGCTTATGGGACATGAGTAGTGTTTGAGAACAGAAGACACTGGTGGTTTACACAGAGAAAACCTATAACTCACAACATCTCTGTTCATACATAAAAGGGAAGCTTACGTAGACCATGTATGATATTTTATGCACTTAATCTAACTGTCATGCCATCACATGAACCATAATAAAAAATCATCCAGAAGAAATAGATTCCACTTCGGGAACCTTGAGGAATTGCTAAAAGAGTGAGCAAGATGGACAAGGACAATAAGAGTGAGAAGATTAATAAGAATGAGAAGGAACAATAAGGCACTTACATTCCGTCTGCCATTAAGTCTTCCCAATCGTGAGGTCACATTAACAATACGAGCCCCCAAAGGAGAAGGCCTCATTAATGGAATCATAGCTTTAATCATACTTTTGGTGCCAAAGTAGTTGGTCCGGATAACGGTTTCAGCAAATTCCACTGAATTATCCGTGCCAAAATTGAAATTGACTCCTGCATTATTGATCTGAACACTTTCGTATCATTAGCCGAAAGGAACAGGTTTGCAACTGAACAGGTAAAAGTGATAACAAAAAGATTGTAAATCTTGCATCAATTAAATAGCAGTAAGTTATTGAAAACTAATCTGGTTGTACATGCTACCAGTGCTAGCCGATAATCAGAGAATAAAGTAGATGGAGTACCAATATATCTAAACCGCCATATTTTTCTCTTATCCAATCGGAAAATGTTTGAACTGATGCTAGGTCCACAATGTCCAATTGATGAATTACCACATTCAAACCTCCTTCTTGCATAACTTTCACAGCTTCTTCACCAACACGAGTATCCCGTGATGTAAGAACTACCGTTAGGCCTTGTGATGCCAGTTGACGAGCAATTTCAAATCCAATTCCTCTATTTGCACCAGTCACGACAGCAATAGTGTCAGATGACCACCATCTGAAAACCATACGCCGTCTATAAGTGTAATGCGCAAAATCAACAACCTAAGGTAAACCAATTTTGACAGGATGAACCATATTCTATCTTGATAGTTATGCTGTTGAAATAGTGATAATCTAGAGCTTCCCAAAACTGATAGGAACAATTAGTCAAAAGAATGTCAAAACACTTTGGAGCATCATATTAGTTCATTACCAAGACTGATTGGCAAGTGAATCAAAGAACTAATCATTGACCCATGATACGGTCAGTTTATGTTATGATTCAAAGGAACTCTTATAATCTGGTGCATAGATGAAGTACAAAGCCAGCTTGTGAAGAATGGAAGAAAACCAATTGTACGCCAAATCAAATTATCTTCATAGTTCTTTTTCTAAATCTGTTATTAAGCTGATTATACAATCAACGATCTCATTATTCCCCATGTAAAACTTCCAGAGCAAACATGCAGAATAGATGCACCAAGCATAACAGGTTTAGGTTTCTATTCCTCGAACGAGGTTCTTAAAACACCTTCACATCTTTGCATTTCTAATTTCGTGGAAGCAAAGAACATACATTTACAGAATAATATGGTCACCCTATTAGAGTTCAAAACTGCAACGTTTGCAATGCAGAGCTGTTTGTCCAATAATAATAAGAACACACGAACAATCTTCACCTAAAACACTTCTCAAGATACTAACTATATGTGACAATGCACTGCCTTTGGGTTTGTCATCTTAAAGCATGTTTGGAAGTTAAGGTGCTTCAGCATATGTCACTTATGCTCCAGAGCAAGTTTCCAATGCCAAACGGAACCATCTCCAAAGGCATAAGATGCTAGACTATCCCATCATCTACACACTGTTTTCTCTCTTATTAATATATCTAAAAAAGGAAGACACTATGAGCCTGTTTGGATGGGCTTAAAAAAAAAGCAGCTTATAAGCTGAAAACAGCTTATAAGCTACAAAAATAAGTTGGGCTACCCTAACTTAAACAACTTATAAGCTGCTTTAGATAAGCTAAGCCAAACAGGTCCAATTAATATTTTGGGCTTATTTTAAGCACAAAATGACTTTAAGCTGACCAGCCAAACACTCAAAAAGGCTAAAAAGGCAGCTTATAAGCCAATCCAAACGGGCTCTATCTTGATTTTTTCTAAAATCCTAGGCTTAAATTGCAGGGTAAAATAGGCTCTTTGAAGCACTTAAGAATTAGACTTTGACTGGTTATTTTCCCTCTGAATCAAATGCAAAAAAAACATTAATTCAGGCACGGATATTTCGACTCAGTTAAGGACAAAATGCAAAAAGCTTTTTTATGGACCAAAGGGCAGTTCAATTAGACTGTAATTACGACTGCCTTTCATATGGAATAGTGTCTCGGGTACATTCTTGATGTTAGACAATTTAATTTAGAGAAAGAAAAAAAGAAGAGACCTTTGTTGATCAGAATAAGGAATAGTACGAAGATGAGAGATTTCCTCGCGTCTCTTTTCTCTTCTCTCTTGCGCCCTCTCCTTTTTACCCATTTCTCTTCTCTCTTGAGCTATTCTGCACTTTGGTTCAGCCACTACTCATTTCCAGATTTTGCTTTAGAGCGAACCCTCGCATTCATATATACTCCTATCTCTGCCCTTTTCTATTTTTCTTTTCCGGTAGTTTTTTCTTTTAAGCTCTCCGTAAAAATAAAGAGAAACTTTTTAAAAAAAAAAAAATACAAAAAATGTGCTTCTACTTTTTAAACGAGTTCTATTCTAGGTGTTGAGTCTGTTTTTAGTAGTTTCTTTTTCAAACGAATAATTCCGATCCCAGATTGGAATAACAATGGGAAATGTTATTGATTTTTCGTTAGTGGCACTTGAACTAAACATCACTTTATATTCTTGTTCTATTTTGTGTCGTTTCTTATTGTGTTTAGTTGTTATGTTTGTTTTAAAAATAAAGTAAGTACCACTTTTGGTCCATATTAACTGTTTTTTAAGGAGACATTTAATAGATCTAATAATAAAAGTAGTATTCCTTACTTGTATGGGTTTTGTTCAACATTGTACAGTTTCCTTTGGTAAATAAAATCGTTAATTATATAAAAAAGTAGTATTCATTTCTCTCTTAGAATCAATTGATAATTATTTTACTTATTAAATATTAAAATGAATTCGAAAAATAATAAGTAATTATCTTAATTGGTTGAAATAACAAAAATACAAGGCAATAATGAAGATAGAGAAAGAGTTTGGAGAGGGAGCTTAATTTATTTTTCTTACAAAATGAACTGAATTAACTTTCTATTTATAAATGTTGCTAAAAAGCTACTTGTACATTTATTGGGACCTACTTGCAAGATTATTTGTCAGCTGCAAGCTGCTTATAAGTTATTTTATTAATTTGATCATAAAACTGTTTGCAAAGTTATTTGTAGCTACTTAGGGCATTTAACTATAGGTGACTCTTAAGTCTTTTTATTGAGTGGAGGTGACTCAAGTTTTAATTATTGAGTGAAGGTGATGTTCTTTTATTAGTGATTAAGAGGTTTTGACCTTGCCCAAAAGTTTTCATTTTGACACTTTGACCCTTAACTTTACTTTTAACACTTTGCCCTCAAGTTTTATTTTTAACACTTTGACCCAACCAATATAATCCCTAAAATACCAAAATGGGTCCAAAAAAAAAAGGGTGCCAATAGCCGCACCTGTTTTTGCTCTTTTCCCTCCACTGTTCTTCTTCTCCTTCCTCGGTTCGTTCGTCCTCCTCCTTCTTCTTCTTTTTCTTCTTTTCCATCCGCCTGTTCTCATTCTTTTTCTCCCTCCATTCTTCTTCCTCATCTTCCATTGTTGTTTCCCCTGCTTCTTCTTCATCCATTGCTGTGCCATTTTGAAGAATCTGCTCAACAAAAGAAAAAACTAAACCACCAGATTTGCAATTTTTTTGGCTGGATTTCGTTAGTGTTTACATGGGCATTACTTCATAAGTATTGCTGCTTCCCCTGCTTTTTCTTCTTCCATTGGTGCGGCATTTTGAAGAATTTGCTCAACAAAGAAAAAAACGAAACTAACAGATTTTGCAATTTTTTGGCTGGGCATTACTTCAGAAGTAATTTCCGCTCATTTGGTAAGTAAAATATTGCTATTTTGTTTCAATTATTTATGTGGGTTTTGCTGCTGATTTTTCAACAATTTACAATAGCAATTGTACTTGATGCAACAAGTGCTAAAGCTGCTGTATAAGAGCTTCTAAATTTTTGCAACAACTATTGTAGTTTCTGCAGAAGCTGCTATAGTTTATGCAACAACTATTGTAGTTGCTGCCACAATTACAACAGATTATGTAGTTGTTGCAACTTCTATACTAATTGTTGTTAAATACGTAGTATAAATAAGTTGCAACAAATTTGTGAGTTGTTGCAAGTAGTGTACTACCTGTTGCAACAAGTATCTTACTTGTTGCAACAACTCACTGATCCGTTGGATTCAGCTTCAGTCCAACAGAACCCAAAAACTGGACCCAAAAAACTGTAACTGACTCCAACAGATTAGTTAGTTGTTGCCACAAGTGTATTACCTGTTGCAACAAGTAATATACTTGTTGCAACAACTCACTAATCTGTTGGACATCTTCAACTGTTTTTGGATTAAACGGAACTCAAAAAACTGAAGCTGACTCCAACAGATTAGTTAGTTGGTGCAACAAGGATAGTACTTGTTGCAACTAGTAATCCACTTGTTGCAACACCTGATTCATCTGTTCCAACAAGTCATTAAGTTATTGTATTTTGTTACTATACTGTCATGACCTTTTAAAAAAAAACAAAATATATTCAGGTAGCATTAATGGGAGACTCAATAACAATAGATGATGATTGCCATGGCGAATAGATCGAGAAAAATAATCGATATATTTGGCGATGCAAGGGTAGTCACATGTTAGAGACGATAGCGATGAGTGTCCAAAGAGATGTTGTGTTTGATGATTTTATGAACTTAATCATCACCTATTGTAAATTAACTTGTGAACTGAAAGATCTTGCCATCACTTACATGCATAACTCTTTTGAAAACCAGAGGGTCTTGCCTTTTAAGATAACCGATCAGGATCGTTTGCGTACTTATTTGAATGATGTAGCTAGGCCCATTTTAAGGGTATACGTGGTTGGAAGCCCGGTAGAGAACCATAATTTAGGTCAAGACCAACAAGATGTGTTAAATGATAAATTAGATGGGGTGGATATGGATATGGATATTCCAGATAATGCAAGTGGGGGTGAGCCGATTTCTACACCCGAAGTTGCGAGCAATACACTGTGTTCTACACAATCTTCACAGTGCAGCCATGTTCAAGATGATGAAACAGGCTTTTATAAAGGAATGTCATTCAAGAACAAGGAACAACTAGCAACTATGTTGAAACTTGCTTGCGTGAAAAAAGATTTTACACTCAAGAAGGTGATTAATTCGTGCACTGTGTATTACTTTAGATGTGTACATCCGGAGTGCAAGTGGTGGTTGAGGGCTATGAAGCTTTTAAGTTCTGACAGATTTTGTATTACAACCTACGTAAAGCATCACACATGTGGTTCTGAGCATATTACTAGCCATAATCCACACGCCACAACGAAAGTCATTGGTGAATACTTCAAAGATAGGTTTCCCGACGGTAAAGGCCCATCTATAAAAGATATGAGCCAATCATTCCGCACAGAATTGGGTTGTAAGGTAAGTTATTGGAAGGTTTGGAAGGGCATGGAGATTGCAAAATCTTTGACAAGGGGGACACATGAGCACGGGTATGCAGTGCTTGATGCGTACCGTTATATGCTTCGTTCCGCAAATCCAGGAAGTAAGATGGCATTAAAGGTTGATGCTAATGGGAAGTCCAAGTACTTTTTTGTAGCCTACAAGGCTTGGATGCTTGGTTTTGCGCAAACAAGAAAAGTCATAGCTGTCGATGGGACATTCTTGAAAAGCAAGCACGAAGGAGTGTTGTTGTCAGCCGTGGCGCAAGATGCGGAGAATCATGTTTTTCCTGTGGCATTTTGTGTAGTGGACAAAGAGTGTGATGTCTCATACAAATATTTTTTTTAACAAATGAGAAGCTTTGTAGATGATACCAAAGAGTTGTGCATAATTTCTGATAGGCATCCAAGTATCAAAAAGGCAGTTTCAATTGTCTTCCCTTTATCTCATTATGGTTGTTGCATGAAACACCTTGGGGAAAATCTCCGAACCACCTTTCACAATACGAAGGTCGTATCTCAGTTTTATAAAGCAGCAAAATCGTACAATATAGATTAGTTCAATGACCATTTCAATCAAATCATAGATACCGTCCCTGGGGCCGCCGAACATCTTGAACGTGTTGGATTCCACAAATGGAGCAGGGTATTATTCCCCTGAAATAGGTATTCATACATTACTTTTCCAACAAATAACACATCTGTTGGAACAACTAACTCACTTGTTGCAATAGGTAAGTTAGTTGTTCCAACAACTCACTTAGTTGTTGCATTTTGTTATGACACGGAGACAATAACTGAAGCTCTCTCCAACAAGTAACACATCTGTTAGAACAACTACCTCACTTGTTGCAACAGGTAATTTAGTTGTTCCAATAACTCACTTAGTTGTTGCATTTTGTTATGACACAGAGACAATAACTGAAGCTCTCTCCAACAAGTAACACATTTGTTGGAACAACTACCTCACTTGTTGCAACAGGTAATTTAGTTGTTCCAACAACTCACTTAGTTGTTGCATTTTGTTATGACACAGAGACAATAACTGAAGCTCTCTCCAACAAGTAACACATCTGTTGGAACAACTAACTCACTTGTTGTAACAGGTAATTTAGTTGTTCCAACAACTCACTTAGTTGTTGCATTTTGGTATGACACAGAGACAATAACTGAAGCTCTTTCCAACAAGTAACACATCTGTTGGAACAACTAACTCACTTGTTGCAACAGGTAAGTTAGTTGTTCCAACAACTCACTTAGTTGTTGCATTTTGGTATGACACAGAGACAATAACTGAAGCTCTCTCTAACAAGTAACACATCTGTTTGATATTTAACCAGCTGTTTGATATTTTCCAACAGCTGTAATAGTTTGTACGTTAAGAATTACGTTATTTTTTATTTTTACAGGTATAATCTTATGACGTCAAACATTGCTGAGTCGGTGAATTCAATGTTCAATATTGAAAGAGAATTTCCCATTACTGCTTTATTTGATGCCATAAACAGGAGATTTGCAGAAAAAAATTATGAGAGACGTATGGAGTTCATCGACTCACCAAACATCTTTGTTCCTTCAGTTGAAAAAAAAATTTCAAAATTTGTCAACTTGGGGAACAAGTTGTTAGCCCATCAAATAGCCAACTACAAGTTCAGCATCATCGGTCACGGTGCAGTTGCGACAGTCGATCTGCAAAGTAGATCTTGTACTTGTAGAGTTTTTGACCTGGACAAAATACCTTGTCCACATACAATGGCAGCGCTTCGTGTCCAATATGGTGACGACTTTGGAAGGCGGATCTATGACTACTCATCTCTATATTATAAGGTGGAGAATTACATAATTGCATATTGTGAGGAAATTTGTCCTGTGCCTTCTGAAGAATCTTGGGAAGTTCCTTTGGAGATTTTAGAGAGAGAGATACCTCCTCCATATGTTGATCCAAGCAAACCCAGAAGAAGGCGGACAAAGAGGAGGCGTGGAATCGGGGAATCATTTCCAACGAGGAAAAACAAATGCTCCTTATGCAAAACAGCTGGCCACAAAAAAAAAACATGTCCAAGCCTAAATGCTCCATAGTTGTAAATTGCATTATGCTTTAATAATAGTTATCTGTTGGAACTTTATGACATTGTAATGTTATTATTTCTTAGCATGGTAATTTATGTTTAACTTGTTCAAATCACAAATGTGTGTATTTGTTAATAAATTATTAAATAGTTTCCAACAAGTAATAAATCTGTTGCAACAACTAAGTTACATGTTGGTGTTTTTTCAACTAAGTTATGTGTTACAACTTGTGTTTTATCCAACAAGAGTAAGGATTTGTTCAACAACTTAATCACTTGCTGCACTGATATTATAATTGTTGCAACAGATTCTACATGTGCTGCAACAGATACTGTACTTTCTGCAACGGATACTATAGCCGCTGCAACAGATACTACAGTTGTTGCAACAGATTCCTCACATGCTGCAACAGATACTACACTTGCTGCAATAGATTCTACTTGGTTCACCCATATTTAGTGATCAACTACTCGATTCACCCATATTTAGTGATAAAAAAGGAAATCAACCATATTTAGTGATAAACAATGGAATACTTAATCAATTTGATGTATTTTGAGTCAGCAAAGAGAATCTCCTAAGTCAGCATGCACTAAATCGAGTGATCATTAGAGTGAATTGATGTGAACTACTCGATTCACCCATATTTAGTGATAAACAAAGGAAATCAACCATATTTAGTGATAATCAATGGAATACTTAATCAATTTGATGTATTTTGAGTCAGCAAAGAGGATCTCCTAAGTCAGCATGCACTAAATCGAGTGATCATTAGAGTGAATTGATGTGAACTACTCGATTCACCCATATTTAGTGATAAACAAAGAAAATCAACCATATTTAGTGATAAACAATGGAATACTTAATCAATTTGCAAGTACATTGTTGCAACAACTAAGTAAATTGTTGCAACAGAAGATCCATATGTTCCAACAGATTCCTTACTTGTTGCAACATCTTCAGCAGCTGCTGGATTATTTACAACAGAAGATCCATATGTTCCAACAGATGCCTTACTTGTTGCAACAACTAAGTAAAGTGTTGCAACAGAAGATCCATATGTTCCAACAGATTCCTTACTTGTTGCAACAACTAAGTAAATTGTTGCAACAGAAGATCCATATGTTCCAACAGATTCCTTGTTTGTTGCAACATCTTCAGCAGCTGCTGGATTATTTGCAACAGAAGGTCCATATGCTCCAAGATATTCTTACTTGTTGCAATATCTTCACATCTGTTGCAATATTTGCACTAGTTGTTTTATTTTTACCAACAATTTAGGTATTTGTTCCAACATATCTGTTACTTGCGTAAAACTACTGAAACAACTTAAACAATATATAAGGGTATTGAGCATAGAATATATATTTAACAAATTTACATAATGTTTTCATCCACCATAATTCAAATGCAAACAAAATATGAGAGAAATTGTTTAATGCAAACATAGTTTAAGAGAAATTGTTTGTCCCCACATTAGGGCTCCAACACCTTATCAATAATTCCACAAGCCCACCTCCATTGCATCCTCTCCACATTATTGTCACTCAATAAGGTATCGGGCTTGGTCATATTCGTGCGGGTAAGCAAAGCTTCAACAAAAGCAAGTGACCAGGAAGCACATGCCTTATTGGTCTCATTGCGGGGGATATCCTTCTTCCGATCAAACTTCCATGATTCATTCAGCAACTTTTCAGGTAAGTGTGAGAACATGCCACTCTGCTTTAGCAACTTGGGGAACAAATCCATTAACGACTGCATGTGGCAGAAAAAAGCACTGTCTTCATTACATAGGATGTTGCAATCATAAGCATTTATGATAACCTCCTCAATGATGATCTCAACAGTGACAAAATGGTTGTCATTAATATTCATGACAGCTATGATTCTTTTGGCACCAATCCACTCGCAGCCACCTGGGTAGGGCACACTACCTCTGGAAAAAGCGAGACCATCATCGTCCCACCTAAAGCGAGCAAGTCTTTCATCATAGGGCACGACACCCACATTTGTAGACTCATCGGACAACCCTAAGTATATGTTGCGACAGTGATGGTAGAAGTTGAGGTCCATGATTCTATCAGAGGAATCATAGTGCTCAGGGAAATTTAGCTGCCTCATACGCATCAGCAATAAGATTTCATCGACATACTGCAGTAAAAGTATCAAAACAGTCAACCACTTGTTGCAACAGGTAGTTAGAGTTGTTGGAACAACTAGTGATCTTGCTGCAACAGGTTGTTCACTTGTTGGAACAACTAGTTAACTTGTTGCAACAAGTTATTAACTTGTTGTAACAACTAGTTAACTTGTTGCAACAAGTTCATCGAATTACATGACTTGTTCAAACAACATACTGAATTATATAGATATATATAAGTGTTAAAGCTTACCCAATCCTCCCACCATTCGTGCATGTCTATCATAACCTTGAAGTCTTCGGCCCCAAATTCATGCATTGAGTACAATGCTCTCCCACTCTTTTTGGATTTGATCAAGGTTTCAAGCTTCTTTTTTTGGGAGGGGGTTTACACACTTGAAAAATATCAACTTTTTTCAGCACTTGTGGCACAACTTCAGCAGGAGGAGTAGCAATAGACTTCTGTGGAGTACTTGTTTTCCTTGCTCTACAATCAGCAAGTGCCTTGGAAATTATTTTTGCCCTCTTGCGAATCCCAATAGGAGTATAGGGTGAGCTGGGCTTTTTGGATGGCTGGACACCCCTCTTGGACATCAAACTCTTTATAGCTGAATTTGTATCTTTTTGTGCCTGAAGCAACACTTCAACCTTGTTTATCAGACCCTCCATTTTCAGCCTGCAAATACTGCATTCACAAGCACAAGAATACACCTTGAAGGAACCGGCACCAACTGAAGAATATCTACCCAACCTATAAGGGATATCTGTGGTATTCCCACCACCACCACTTTGGGGAGTATATCCACCACCACCACCATCATCATCTCTTCTTTTATCAGCAAGACCTTCCACTGCTTGTCTTGCAACATCAACAACAATATTAATGTCAACACCATCACCATCACCATCACCATCAGCATTAACATCAACAACATCACCAACATTAACATCACCATCACCATCACCACCACCGCCATCAACAACACCAGCCGTTATGATGGTTGTGGCTCCAGCCGATTCTTCTTTTATCCGATCAATCAATTCATCATGTACAGATTCTCTATGCCCTAAACTAACAAGACATGGCATCTGCACCTCTCGTTGTGTCGGGATAAGCCTTGGGTGCACAACCTACAACAAACAAATAGATATATTCAACCAATAAGTGTGTAATCTGTTAGAACAACCCCCACATATGTTCCAACAACCTCCTAGGTTGTTGCAGCATATTATTTAGCTGTTGGAAAAACCAAAACAGCTGATGCAGCTTCCTCTGCAACTGTTGTGATATTTTCCAACAGATTGTGAACCTGTTGCAGCAACGGAGTAAGTTGTTCCAACATCTTAGGAGTTGTTGCAACATATTCACTATCTGTTGGAAAATATCAAAACAGTTGTTGCAACTTCCTTAGCAACTATTTTGATTTTCCCAACATATTCTGAGGCTGTTGCAGCAGATAAATATATCTGTTGCAACAAGTAGTTACTTGTTATAAAACTATTCAGGGATATTTTCCAACAGATTCTGACTTACTGCTTCCTTGGGGGGGGGGGGGGGGTTAAAAGGATCAAGATTCATTTTTTTGTTGCTGTTTTTGGTAGTCAACCATCTGAGGATCCTTGGAAAACAAACTTCTTCCGAGTAGTCCCTGACTTGACTCCGTAGGTGAGGAATGGCTTCAAATGCCCAAGCCTATTATGCCACCAAAAATCAGAATAATCAATGAAGGAAAAGAATTTAAAAGATAAAATTGAAGAAAGAAAGTTTACCATGAAGGCCCAAGGGAAGCCATAGATGTTGGAAGTCTTCACATTAGGGTTCAAAGCTTTGGACAAATATTCAACAGTCAACTTAAAACTTTTATGATCCCATGGATAGTTATTGAATGCCTCATGATCCTCCGAGAGTTTAATCAAACCAAGTTGTATATTATTCTTTACATCCCTTGCCCAAAGAATAGAATTCACAAACCAAACTAAGCACAATGACTCCCTGTGCTTTCTTGACATAGTTTCTGACTTTAAGTCTGCTAGCAAATCCGCTACCTTGTAGCTCTTTCCAACAACATCCACTAAATCCAAATCATCATCAACCTTCGTTTTGCCTTTCTTGCCTGCCTTGGATGACTTGGGTGTCTTGGCTCCCTTCTTTAATGTAACTGTAGGAAGAGGCTGAGAAGGAGCATGACACCTCAGTCCGGTGATTATGGCAAACTCCTTGATGCCAAAACAAACTGGCATGTCACAGTAGTTTATCCATATCTCATCAGTTTTGCTGCAAATAATTCTTCGTTTGAGAAGACCATACACAATGGTCATTTGAAACCTTGCATTGTTGTCCTCAGGAAAATCTAGATACATGCCAAAATATGTGGCCCTGAAGAAATCCTCTAAGTCCTCCTCTTGAAGTATCTTCCTAAAGTAATCAAAGGGCTTGCCCATGACTGATTTTACAACAAGATCACCATTCAAATCACCTAGTTTATCCATCGGCATCTGCGCACGGAACTTCTCAATACTGAAAGTTTTGACAACTTCATCAGTGGAAGGTCTATTAATATCAGTCCTAATAGAAGAATCAACAGCCCCGATCGTCGACCTTTCAAAAGATGCAGTTTTATCCTCTTCATTGTCATCATTATTTACATCATCATCTTCTTCTTCTTCTTCTTCTTCTTCTTCATTGTTTTCTTCTTCTCTTTCTTCTTCTTCTTCTTCTTCTTCTTCTTCTTCTTCTTCTTCTTCTTCTTCTTCTTCTTCTTCTTCTTCTTCTTCTTCTTCTTCTTTATTTTCTTCTTGTTCTTCTTCTTTATCTTGTTCATCTACTTGATCTTCTTTACTTTCTTGGCCAGAAACTCCTACTTGAGAGGTTTCCTGTTCAGCAGTTTGTTCAGAAAGAATATTTGCCTGTTCAGCAAGATCATCTAATGATGCCCCCTTAGCTATTTTACTAACTGTAGATGATTCCTCCCCTTTTCTTTTTCGTGAAGACATTTTATCTGCACACATGAGATAGGCAAAAACACTTTCAATTGATTTGTGCACCATTTAAAGTAAACAAATAATGAATTTTTACAACAGCTGAAGCATATGTTGCAACAAGTGTGTAATATATTGGAACAACTCCATCATATGTTCCAACAACTTTATAAGTTGTTGCAACAGATTATACATTTGTTGGAAAATATCAATACAGTTGTTGCAGCTTCCTCAGCAACTGTATTGATTATTTCCAACAGATGGATAATCTGTTGCAACAACTGGTAAAGTTGTTGGAACATATGATTGAGTTGTTCCAACAGACTAATCTGTTGGAAACCATCAGAACAGATGCTGCAGCTTCCTCAGCAACTGTTTTAACAATTTTCAACAGATTTTAAATCTGTTGCAACAACATATTCACTTGCTGCAACAACCTCAACAACTGTTTGGGGTTTTACCAACAGATTACTCAGCTGTTGGGTAAAAACAAAACCTAAAAAAGGGAAGGCCCTTTTTCTTAAGCCTTACAAGGGCAAACAACAGGACAACAACATCAGGGGGCAATATCAGTGTATTACAATACACAACAATAAAAAACTGAACAAAATACACAACATTGCATAGACACCCTGCCCATGTTCTTCCTTTTCTTCTTTAACCAAATTTTATCATTTTCGTACTTTTATTTCAAAACCCTAACTTTTGAACCAGAAAAAACATTTGTTTCAATACAAACACACAACCATCACAAGTTAAACAAAATAAACCAACCTCAACTGTCAAACAAGTGCTGAAGTTGCTGCAATAACTTACTCAGCTGTTGGAAAAAATCCAAAAAAAATTCAAACCCTTTTTTTGAAACCCCAAGGAGAACAAGAACACAAACAGTAGCAAAAATCATAATTTCACAACCACATACACTACTTAACAACACATAAACCCCAACAAGTGGAACACATAGAGCAAATACGGGTTTTGTCAAGCCCAACAAGCCCTTTTTTCGAACTCCTAAGGAGAACGAGAACATAAACAACACCGGAAACCAGAATTTCACACCCACATACACTATTTACAAACACACAAACCCCAACAACTCAAACAAATACAGCAAATAAGGGTTTCTCAAGCATTGAACAACAAAATAAACAACATTGCAGACAAACCCATGTTATTCTTCTTCTTCTTCTCTGACCAAAATCATCATTTTCTCACTTTGATTTCAAAACCCTAACTTTAAAAGAAGAAAAAGTTGAGCGATTTTACCTGAGAGAAATGGAGAGCAGCAGTTCGTTTCCGAGTCGGCTTTTGAAAAGGTTGACAACGGTTTCAAGAAGCACATTTAGCAGTTGAGATCAATTTGTGAGTTTGAAGGAGTAGTTGAGATCAGTTCGTGTTTTGAATGAAGTTCGTGTGGTTTGATATTGGACCGATGTTGAGTTTGAAATAAATGGGGGGTTGAATTAAATGGTTTGAGGTCTTTTTTGTATTTTATAAAAGATTAACAAATTTGGCAAAATACATTTTCAACCTAATTTTCTTAATCCCAAATTTAATTGGGTTTTGACTTGATGCGGTCCCTACAAGTCACCTCTAGTAATTTCCAAACTTAAAAGACACCTTCAGTTAAAATTCGACTGTATTAATCCACGATTCATCGTATCCACGACATTAGGATAAATCTTGTTTTGTCAAAATTTTACATATAGGAGAGGAGAGGGAATAAAACAAAAAGTGTGTAACGACAATTCATATTTTTCCTTCCATTCCCTTGCTGCCGTTAAGACATGGAAAATAATGTCACTAAGAGCCCGTTTGGATTGGCTTATAAGTTGGCTTATAAGCTGTTTTCAGCTTTTTTGAGTGTTTGGCTGGCCAGCTTAAAGTCATTTTATGCTTAAAATAAGCTCAAAAAAATAATTGGACCCATTTGACTTAGTTTATCTAAAGCAGCTTATAAGCTGCAAACAGCTTTAAGCTGTAAGCCAATCCAAACGGGCTCTAACTCAGGGCTATTTCCAAGTGACACGTTTATTCGGGTGAATGGTGTCAGTTGTCGGCTTGTCGCCGTCTTAGCTCTACAACTTCTATATATATCCCAAAAAAAAAAAAAAGAAGAAAGTTCAAAACTCTTGTTTCAACTTTGGATTGGGAAATCTACGTATGCATTTCGAAGAAAAAAGCTCGTGCCTTTGGGTTCTGTTTTTGCTCTACACACCATATCAAGTGAGTTTCATTCTTAGCTTAGCATTCGACCATTGATCTTGACAGATAAAAGAAATATGAATATCATGCTGGCTAAGTTTATCTTTCATCTCTTTATGTTTCCTTTTGATGTGTTTGCTATGGATGAACATGTTTTCCATGAAAAAATAGTCAGTGTTTAATGAAGTGAGTTGAGAATTATGAGTTCTTATTTCAATTTCTATCTTGCCAAGCTTGTGGCAGCTCTGGTACCTGTGTTCGGTGGGAGATAGCAGGCACCATGAAATAAGTTGAGGTGTGCGCAAGTTGGTTCGGATACCACGGTTATGAAAAGCATGTTCTGTATGAAAAATAAATTTATATGGAAAGCGTTCTATGTTAGTGCCATTTAATTTCTATTCGGGTTAGCCTTGTAGGTGGTATGATGATAGTTTCTTCAATGGAAGTTTTTCATATTAGAGAGGGACATTAATACCAAAATCGTAGATTGAAGCATCAAGAAAGTGATATGGAGTTAGAGTGAGGATATGTGTAAAGAAAATGACTTCTCCAATTTCTCTATTGGTGGAAAACGTTTTCCATGGGGAAAAGATTTTCTACAATTCAAAGTAATCAAAATTTGGGAAATAATCTCGTACCAAAGACACCCTTTGCATATACCTAGCATCAACTGGCCTGTCTAATGTTTTCTTCAATTTTTGTTTAATCAGCGGTAACAAGATAGTAATAGACAAATGTCCATGAATAAAGTAATCTGTCTGGGAGGTATTGTCTGTTAGATGATAAAAGTTACAAGACCTTTTTAACTTACAGAAACTTCTAGAACTTAAACCTATGGATTTTTAATTTGTTGAAATAATGTTGTTGCCATATATATTAACAAGAAGTGAGTTGGGGAAGTGAAAAAGATGACATTCAATTCAAAATGCCAGTTGCTTGTGCTGGTTGTCCTGCTGCTAACAGAAATTGGGCCAAGTTTACAGACTCGACTAAGAAATGGAAACAAGGTGAAAACTGCCAGTTTCCTATCACCAAATTTTGTGCTCGAACCTGGATTAGTTGTTAACAAATTTTACTACAACATCGATTTCCCTAAAGGCCATATTGCTATCAAAAGTTTCGATGCTGAAGTAGTTGATGAGTCTAGGAATCCGGTCCACCTTCACGAAACATATCTCCACCATTGGCTTGTTGTAAGATACTATCAACGAAAAGGTTTGGAGATGTCAAAGTACCCAGGCGATCTGGGGTTCGACCAATCGGATTTTATTATAGTGAGGAACTCAGGACTATGTGAGAGGGATCTTTCTCAATATTTTGGCCTTGGGTCTGAAACTCGTAAAACAATAACATATGTTCCAGACCCTTATGGGATAGAAGTTGGTAATCCAGTAGAAGTACCTCCTGGATATGAAGAGAGATGACTGCTTAACGTACATGCAATTGAAACACGAGGCTCCGAAGATAGGTTGGGATGCACAGAATGCAGATGTGATCTTTATAATGTTACAAAGGATGAGTATGACCGAGATATAGAACCGAATTACATTGGAGGCATGAGATGTTGTCATGATGAAACAAGATGCAGAACAAGAGAAGGGTTTCAGGGTCCAAAAAGAAGTTTGTACCTGAAGTACACAATCAAATATGTTGATTGGCATGCTTTCATTATGCCTGTTAATATCTATATACTTGATGTCACTGATACATGGAAAAAGCGGGAATCAACAGGACTTATTTCAAGACATCACTGTCAGGTAATGAAAATTTCTAATTTGGTTATTTGCTTTCAATCACTCAATCCACTAATTGATGAATGAAATAAGAGAGCAATATTACTTATATAAAAAGAGCAATCCTAATTGATGCTTCTGTGTATAACATTTTAACAATGCCAGGAAAGATACATCTGGAGCCAGGAATTATGCAACTATTTGCCTATGTTATTACGTTCTGCAGATTATCTAATATGAGTGAAATATGAATGGTAATTGCATTCATAAGTTGCATGGTTTTGGAAGCCTTTATCCCCTAGATATTTGCAGCCAATAATTTGGTTGAACTTCTTGATACAGATTGAATATGAAGTCGTGTTCTGCTGCTGTTGCTAATAGTGGATGCATCCATACAAAAAAGGTAAGTGTAACTTTGCCTAATGGTGGAGATGTTATTTATGGAGTTGCTCACCAGCATGCGGGTGGGGCTGGTTCAACCCTCCTTGGAGAGGTACTGAGATGTTAAAATTTGTTTCTTTAGTTTATTCCATGACTTCTCATTTTCGTAATTTATCTACCTGGGATAAACTTTTTCTTGGTGATACTTGTAACTTTGATGGACTGTATCTTAGAGAGGTTACACAATATCAACACGTCCTGCTTCAAATGTATTTGAGCTGATGAAAATAATCAAATTATTGTTTATGTTTACCCTGCACGGTGCGGACTTCCCGATCTTTGTCTCCGAGGTTTCCTTTTCTTCCATCTCTTACGATCCGCCATCTCTATGATTTGATCCTTCATGTATCAGTCCCATACTTCTTTGATCTCCTTTTCTCCTAGCAAAAGAAAGGAACACATGCTTGGACAGCTTTTCCAGACCCAACAGTCAAGTTTCCTTGAAAACCAGTCTACGGATTAAGGACCTGAAGGAAGCAAATTGGTAGAGCTTAAGGCAAAGTTGGTTACAAGCGTCAAACTTTTATGGACTCATTTTGTTGATTCCAGTTGTTATCTTGCTTTGTTTCCTCTTTAATGTCTCTTTCTTGTTGTGTGGTTGAGATGATAATTTACTTAAAAGTCTATTCTGAGAAATATATGTGAATGGTTTCTCCTTTTCGAACTGCATAACTTGTAGGGAAGTTCTAGTAGAGTAACTTCCAAAAATTAGTTGATATGGTGTTGCCTTCCTTGAAATACAAATCCACACTCCATTGTGAGTTGATTATTGGATGGTAGTCCTTAGTCAATCTTCTTGGAACAAGGAAATTACACATGGAGCTCACAAGGATATGAGACCCTGGCTACTAAGTTCCTTTTCTACTAATTAAAACGGTTGTGTTAAGCTATGCAGCACTGCTTCCTCCCTACTTTCTCTATGTACGGTATATATCTGTATGGATGTATTAACAATAAAATCCTCAATTAACTTCAGTAATATGGTTAGTGAAGAAGGTAAGGGTAATGATTTGTAGCATATCTATTTGAAGTTGGTATTTCAATACATCAAAGGAAAGCGTGATCTGCTGCTTACCGTTTCTTGTTTCTCCACTAAAAATTGGTTCAGGATGGACGGGTTATATGCTCATCACTTCCAATCTATGGAAAAGGAAAGGAACCAGGAAATGAAGCTGGTTATATTGTTGGGATGTCCACTTGTTATCCTAGACCTGGCTCTGTCAAGATATCCAAGGGAGAGACTCTGACTTTACTATCAAACTATAGCAGTGATCAAAGGCATACAGGAGTTATGGGCCTCTTCTATATATTGGTTGCTGAACCGTTACCAAAACCAAGCTCTATCCTGCATTCTAGAGACAACGTAAGATCTTGCTTCATGTTCTTGTCTGAAATCTTTCAGGTCTGATGCAGTGAACTTTCAATTTATGTCTAATAGCTGAAAGTCAATATGGTCTGTACTTGTTCAGGTCAGGTCAATGTTTTGGCTTACAATCAACGATGAGTTCAATAGGCATATTCTCAACTTATATCACGTGTTCAATAGGTCATCCCTCCTAGTTAAGGTGTCTAGATGAATTTTTTTGTCAAGCTTAAGGGGTCTATGTATTCTGCACATTCATTTTATTAGTTGAATGGTCTTCTCTCAAGTTCCACGAAGGATCCTAAACTTAGTGTTTCTTGTTTCTGCAGCTCGGTGATATTGTAATATTACATAATGCTTGGGCCGTAGCAGTGTTTGGAATTGCAGCACTTGTTGCTGCAATTGTAACTTATCAACGTCAGAGCGAAAGAGAAGAAGAGTATGAATCTATCCTCTAATGTGAGGTTCTAGTTTCAGCTGATCTCTGGTGACCGGTATAGATCATAGTGTAAGCTGTTTCAACTCTAGTTGGATGCAAAGTTTTTAGGCAGTTCAACTGAAGTTGTTTAAGTCTATGGTGTGCTTTGGTATCTGTCTTAGTTTCCTAGCTACATGTAACGTATGTTTCAATTTGTTTGAACCTATTTCCTTTTTAATCCGTGTAAAAATAAATGATCTTTTTTCTAATTTAGAAACAAATTCACTTTATGAATAATTTACAGCCACACAAATTTTCAAGACTTATTTTAAACCACAAGTTTCAAAAGCCTTCCCACTTTCTTAAATATCGTGCCTAATTAAATGAGTTCATGTAAATTGAAACGAAGGAGTATCTACAAATTGGATACTGTTTGTTTGAGGAATAATTTTATTGAGTTGTAAAGCGAAATCTAATGCAATCGCATGCGCCTTCAAGGAGGAACAGACGTGACCAGTCTTTGGGCAGCGTGCAAGATAAGACGCTATCCACGGAAAGATCTGATCGACAACTAAGGGTGTGTTCAGTATTGAGGAAAACATTTTTCAAAAAATGTTTTTCAATTTTCTCATGTCCGTTTGGTAAAAAAATTAAAAAAATATTTTTTTTTTGAAAAA
Source organism: Lycium barbarum (assembly GCF_019175385.1). Classification (NCBI taxonomy): domain Eukaryota; kingdom Viridiplantae; phylum Streptophyta; class Magnoliopsida; order Solanales; family Solanaceae; genus Lycium; species Lycium barbarum. Next base: position 156,647,501 of record NC_083337.1, on the reverse strand, counting down.
CATTTTTCTCCAAATTGGGAAAAATAACTTCTCTAATAAAATAAGGAAAATAAATTCACAAATTCATTCCACCAACCACCCAACTCAATCCCAACCATCAAATCTCAACCCATCATCACCCCACCCCACCCTCACCCACCAATCCCCCGCCCAAAAATAATTTTTTTTTGAAAAAAAAGTTTTGACATTATTTTTGGTTTTTTGCACCCCTCAATCCAACCCCCCTCCGCAGCAATTTTTTTTTTCTTTACGCCCACCCCACCTCGCACCCTACCCCCTCATCCCTACGCCACCCTCCGCCGCCAAAAAAATTAGTATTTTTGAAAAAAATATTTGACCTTTTTTTTTTTTTTTTTTTTTTGCATCACCGCACCCAAACCTCGCACCTACCCCCCCCCCCCCCCCCCCAAAAAAAAATTATTTTTTTTGAAAAAAAAAGTTTTGACTTTTTTTTTGCACCCCGCACCCTACCCCTCCCCTCGGCAGAAAAAATTAATATTTTTGAAAAAAAAATGTTGACATTGTTTTTGGTTTTTTGCTACCCCAACCCCCACCCCGCACCCCAAAAAAATTTTTTGAAAAAAAAGTTTTGACATTTGTTTTGGTTTTTTGCACCCCTCCGCCCCCCCCCCCTCCCCCCCCTCCCCTCCAAAAAAAAGTTGACAATTATAAAAATTGAATGTATGCGTGGTTAAAAATTAAAACTTTTGGAAGGGGTGATGGGGTATTTTGGGGGGGGGGGGGGGTGTGTGTGGGGGTGTGTGGTGAATTTTTTTTTTTTTGGGTAGGGGGTGTCTGGGGGTGTAGAAACCCGCAAAAGACAATAAAAAACTTAAAAAAAAAATGCTGGGGTTGGGGGGGGGGGGGTGTTGGTGTGGTATGGGTTCCACGCAAGGGGGGACGGGGGTGATGGGGGATGTGGTCGTGTAGAAAATTTTGAAAAAAATTAAAAACTTCAAAAAAAATATTGTGGGAGAGGGTGGGTGGGTGAGGGGGGAGGAGGTGGTGTATGGGTTACGGGAATGGTTGGGGGTGGGGTGCAAAAAACAAAAAAATGGAGGGGGGTGGGGGCGTAGGGGTAGGTGAGTGGGGTGGGGGTGGGGGGTATGGGGTTGGGTTGGAGTTGGTGACGGTTGGGGTGGGGGTGCAAAAAACAAAAAAAAAATTAAAAGAATTTTTTTTGAGAGGGGTGGGGGTGTAGGTGGGTGGGTGGAAGTGGGGTGTGGGTGGGGTTGGGTTGGAGTTGGTGAGGCTTAGATGAGTATTTTTTCCGTAAAACGTTTTCTATCAACCAAACGAACATGAGAAAATAAGTAAGAAATTCACTTATTTTCCACTACCCAAACGAACATGAAATTCACTTATTTTCTGGGAAAACATTTTTCTCCGTACCGAACGCTACCTAAATGATGCAAATGGAGAGAATCTAGTCTGTTAATATTGTATTAGTCGCTTTTGTATGTTCTGTATGGTCATACGTACATAAGCTACTGATTTTTGCAACAACAGATCGCGTTTGTTAATTATATTTTCCAGCCATAGCTTTGTTTCTTAAAATTATTTTACATGGTCAATACATATGACAATGAGAAATGACTATGCACAGGGGAGACTTCCTCAAGGTGAAAACTTAATCAAGGAATAGAATATAGATAATTGTTGCCCTTAATCATGCGGATAGATTATTCTGATTAGTGACATTATATTGTCTTGATATATTTAATTCTTAGTACCTTTTGTTCCCTATAAAATATATTAATAGATTATTAATAGTAACGTAGTATTCACAGTGTGTCGGGGGGCAAACTTGTTAGTTGTTACTTGCCACCTTCGTCTGTCTACAGACTACCACATTATTAGTATCATCAAATAAATAAAAGAAACGTGTCTAAATGCCTTTATGGATCAGACATAAAAATGAGGTCGTCATCAAAGCTGCGTTTGTTCATCCTTTTGCAGCAAACATATTTCAGATGCTATACGTCCTTGGCCTGTTGCAATGGAAATTTGACAATACAGTGACCTAGTGGGTAATAAAATGCCAAAAGTCATCAGGATTAGGTCTAATCTTAACAGACACTAAAGAACATTAGATGATTTTGTTTATCGGTTAAAATCTGGTAGACACCAACTCAGCATCCTCGACGCTAATATATAACAAGCTAGTGAGTTAGCGAAAATGTGCTAACTGGTTTGAACACCATAATGAATCGGCGAAAGTGCGCGCAAATCCCTTTGAACATCACAATTGAAAAAAAGAAGTGATGATAAGATATCCGATATTTAATATTTCTCTATCCTAATTTATATGACACAATTTGAATTTCGAGAGAACAATTTAATTTTAATTGTAAATTCGAACATTGAATCTTCAAGTCTTTTGAAGTAAAATTTACATATATGAAAACTACGCAAAAGTACTATATAAGTCACAGTAAATGACAATTCAAAATATATAATAAACATATGAAAGAAATACGATTAAAGAAAAACTTGTTTAAATCTCGATTTCAAAACGTAGACAGTAATTAAAATGAGTTGTCACGACCATGTGGTCTTTATTTCACCTAATAAAAGAAATTAAAACGTGGTACACCATCTGACATCCTGCCATTGGTCCACGCCTGCTGCGTTTCCTTCACGACTGCCCACTTTGTACCAAATCGGGGCCATTCAGCTTTTTCTTATTGATCTTCTCTTTTTGTGAAAAGAGAAAAGAAAATAAAGCTAGTATTAGCTTTTAATCTAGAAAGTTTTGATATGGTTCAGAGCACAAATTGTTCACGAGTGGAAATGTATATTGACATCAAAATGCATACACAATTTTTCAGAATCTAAGATAAAATACCAAGATGCAGCATCCGTAGAATACGCTTTAATTTTTTATTTATATTTTAGATAAATAAAACATGGATTTGTTAGTGCTGTAAAAAAAAAAAAAATTGAAACTGAAGGTAATTGGTATTCTTTTCATTTTCACTCTTCACTCTAAAATGATACTCCCTCCGGATTAAAAAAAAAAAAAGTTCATTTAGCCTTTTTTTCTTGGATAAAAAAAAAAATCCACTTAGTTTTTTTCTTTGGATAAAAAAAAAGAGTTCACTTAGCAAATCAAGAAAGAATTAATCTTATTTTTTCATATTTGCCCCTATTAAGTATTTTATGATCAAATCCCAATACCTATTTAATTAAGGGTAGTTTAGTCAAATTATTTATTTTTGTCTAGGAGTTAGTATTTTCTTAAGGGATGTGCAAATGACTAAGTGGACTCTTTTTTTATCCAGAGAAAGTAATTTTTCTTCTTATTATTTGTACATTATGTAAAATCAATCTTTACTCTTTTCCGCTGATGTTCAAATACAATTTCAATCTTAACTATTTTTTTTTTTCGTAAGAGGTTTCGAAAAAAAAATAATCATAAGTCATAATTGAAATGAAAAGAAAAGCATATCATCAAGCGGTATCCCCTTCCACACTCTTTGGAAAATTAAAAGGAAGACGTTTCAGTTACCATTTATCAGAATTGACCGTTTTGTACATTCCTGTGAAGTCGGCCATTTGATTTTTTTCTTTTTTGTTTGACTTGATAAAATGCAATATAATTCTTATTTATTAGTCTTAATCTTAAATTAGTCACAAAACACAACAACCATAAAGAAACTTCGATTTTGACCCGAAGTAAAGCCGGGTCTATTCATCGGGTCTGTCTCAAAGAAAGATCCTCCACAAATATTCTCTTCTTCTCCCCTCTTCCAATGACACACATATCTAATTCCTTTTTTTCCCACTGTAAGCAATCTCACAGGTAAGATACCCTCTTCTTCAAAGTAGTTTTTTTCCCCTCCTATTAGATCTGTCAACAGAAGATCCATGAAAAAAAATTCAATCTTTTTGCCTATACTGTGAGAAAAAACCAATCTTTTTGCTTATGCTGTGAAAAAAACCAATCTTTTTGCCTATGGTGTGGAAAAAATTCAATCTTTTTGCCTATGCTGTGAAAAAATGAATCAATCCTTTTGCCTATGGTGTGAAGAAAATTCAATCTTTTTGCTTATACTGTGAAAAAAAAAAAACAATATTTTTACCTATGGTGTGAAAAAAATTCAATCTTTTTGCCTATGCTGTGAAAAAAAATCATTCTTTTAGCATATGCTGTGGAAAAAAACTCAATATTTGACATGTCAGTGGCTGGAGAGGCTGTAGAGCATGTGAATTTTCCAGCAATGGCAACAAAGGACCGGTCCGAATGTTGCAACCCGGTTAAGAAACCCGGTCCGGTTTCCTTGGACCATGTTTTATCAGCATTAGGTGAGACCAAGGAAGAAAGGGAATCAAGAATTAGAAGTTTGTTTAGTTTTTTTGATTCTGATAATGTGGGGTATTTGGATTACGCGAAAATCGAAAAGGGTTTGTCTGCTATGCAAATTCCATCAGAGTATAAGTTTGCTAAAGAGTTGTTGAAGGCTTGTGATGCTAATAAGGATGGAAGGGTTGATTATCAGGAGTTTAGGAAATATATGGATGATAAAGAAATGGAACTGTATAGGATTTTTCAGGATATTGATGTGGAGCATAGTGGGTGTATATTGCCTGAGGAACTATGGGATGCTCTTGTAAATGCTGGTACTTTACTGTTACTTATTCAATATTTTAATTCCTGTTTCATCGATTAATGTAGTTAAGTATGATATTGGTTGTTGATCATTGGGAGGGTAAGTGGTGTGGATGTACAGTACAACTGTCTATTGTGGTTCATAAAAGGAATATAACATCTATCTTATGAGAATTTGCACCATTGAGATCTCTGAACTAGTTTGATAAGTTCTAATTGTTTGTTCAGATTCATTTTTGGAAGTTTAAACCTTAAATGGCTTTGCTATACAAATTGAGGTTAAGTGATCAGTTGCCAAACTGGACTTGTTGGAAGTTTGTGCTTAAATGTATGTTCTATTCTATACCTCTTGTTGTCCAGACATACCCACAGGAAGAATAACCACAGTTACTTAATGAGAATGAAAAAATGAATGAAACCCAGATATTACGTCGAAAATCCTTTTGAGTTTTGCACTTGTTGCACCAACATTGGTGTGTCAGATAATCATGCACTTGGTAGTCTCAAGTATCAAAAAGTCCTTGAGAGATTTTACCACATGAAAGAGGAAACTTTCCTCATGTACCTGATGCACGAAGCTTCCTTCCACCTAGCTGTAATGGGGAACTTTCTCTTGTTTTAGTACTCGAGCTTCTCCGCTAGGAAGCTTACTCTCAACATTTTCTCCGCAATCTATGTGGCACGTCCGAATAGGTGTCCCCTAGTTGCATGTTGAGAATGTATGTCAAATCATCATACAGACGTATAGGGATATCATCGCCTTCTATCCATCATAAACTCACTTATGGTTAGGCATAGAGGGCTATTATCTTTCCTCTCCACTTAAATTTTCAAAACAGATACTGTGAGCAGTGCCTGTACATGAATAGTTGTCCGTATGTATGAATAGTGACATTAGGCATTACTACGCATATGTATAGAGAGAATATATGTGTATCTATTCTATGGTTGTACGTACCAATAATACTCTCATGCTTCAATCCTTTTCTAGAATTGTCTTCTCACCCTGATACTAGTTGTTGAGAAACGGAAAGTAAACTTTCATGATAAACTTGCATCTCAAATTAAGTTATTTGCTTAATAAGTTCCTGATCTAATAATTTTTTCCCTGTCTGGATATTCAAATATTTTGTGGATGATTCTGGGGCTGTGGAGATTGTGGTTTGAATCTTGGCTTTTTGCTGAAATTTGTGACTGAATTGTTGAGTGTCTCTTTACCTAGGAGAAGTAGTGATTGGTTGATACAAACTCAAGCTTTTGAATTTTTTCTTTTTGAATAAAATTATAGAATACTGATATACTAGTCTGGTTTGTCAGTTCTCAGTTTATTTATTTGTATTTTGATGAATAGAGTACTTTAATCTTAAAAGTATAAAAGGCTCCAGAAGGTTGCTACCACAGTTCTAATGGATATATGTATACGGAGTTTTGCAAATTAATTCCTCCGTGCCAATTTATATGACATTCTTTCCTTTTTAGTCGGTCCAAAAAGAATGACGCCTTTCTATAATTAGCAGCAATTTAACTCTAAAATTCCAATTTTACCCTTAATGAAACGATTTCTAGCCACAAAAATTTCTTTGGCTTGTTTTAGACCACAAGATTCAAAAGTCTCCCTTTCTTTCTTAAATTTCGTGCCCAGTCATACACCCTCATATAAATTGGGAGGAAGGGAGTAATAAAATTCACTAAGCCATTTACATCATCTATATAAAAAGTTGTTTAATCAACTATGCTTTAAAATCTGTACAGCAATCAACAAGTGAATTCCCCTCGCAGTATCTCCTAGTTTTTTCCTTCCATAAAGACCACATAATGCATAGGAGAGTTGTTTCCCAAAGTTGTTCCTGTCCACCATCTTTGAGCTTTGTCTCTGTGTGCGGTTGCAATCAGAGGCCACCTCAATCTATTCTCCTCTACACTGAATCTCCATTAGTCACTTATCCAGTAGATACAAATTCTGAAGTCATGTGACATTCTCTTTGACTTGTGATTGCCAATTTCTCCAGCGAGATGGTATTTAAAGCCTTTAGTTTTGGAATAATTATCTGCATAGCATAGCATATGAGGGAAAGTTATCTGCATAGCATCAACTAAATATGGGTTTGTTTGACTCATTATTCCTTATCACTTGATCATCAATATAACCCCCGTTACCCCACTTTTTCGTGGAATAAAATCACTTCATACCAAATTGGTGCATTATGCTATTTTAGTTTTTCGATATTTTTACTATCAAATGAACAAGATGTTTATGTTTAACTGTTTGGAAGAATAGTAGTAGTATAGTATTATTATGACACACCGAGGTGCTCACTTCTCCAAGCTCAGATGGATTTTGATTTCTCTTCGATGTAGCTACTACTTTTTCACCACTTTTAGTCTGATTTTGAAGATGCTCTTGCCCTTTATTTTCTGGTGCCTGTGACTAAAATAATTTTTCTAGTTCTTAATTTTAATTCTGATATGGCCATTTATAGAATGTTTCTTGCGGGATTTTTTTCAATTCTTAGATTTGGAATTATATGCAGAGTAGATTGTCAAGGCTTATACTCTTTTACATTATGTGGTTAAAAAGTTGGCCGCTTGAGGATGAATATGATGCAATAATTCATAATTCATATTCTTATAGCTATATGATGTTTAAGACAAGCTGCTCACAGTTTGAGGAAACCTGTTCTTGGCATTAGTTCTTTCAACTCTTTCTTTCTCCCTGCTCTAGACAAAGAATTACGTTTAAATGAGTTTGAGTTTACAGTTATTGTAATGAAGCTGGGGCCCAGCATAATCAGGTCAAGAAGTGGTGTTTGGATAGTGTTTTTTTTCCTTAAACTACTCCTATAAGCATCAGGGAAATCAGTTGTGTGTGGATTGGTTTTTAAAATAATGAACAAAACAACACAACTATCCCTTGCTTGATATCCATTCCGCTTCATTTGGGGCTGTTTAACTCTAATACTTAATAATTTGTCTCTGTTCTCAAATACTCGAGATTCTTTAACTCTCAGAACTGAATCACAAATCTCTAGACAAACTAAAAGACATGCGATAAATATGGGACTACTGTCAGTGTACCAATAAAGATTTTCAACTGGTTATTTGCCTATATGTATACTTTGCTTCCATTGTTTTTTGAAAATAATGAAAATCAACTTAATTTAATTTTGTTTCTTGCAAAGCTTTTTGGTTGTTTTTTAAAGAATAAGAATATAAGATTATTTCCATACCAAACAAGATGACCTGAAAAACATTCAATGCAAATGGGACTTCTGTTGAAGTTTAATCGGCCTTGAATATGCAGGGTAGAACAAAGTGTTGTCTTTGGATATTATAGCACGTATGAGGTTCCGATTGATTGTGAGAAATTGAGAGATTTCTCATGCAAGAAATAGGGTAAGGTGCCTGATAATTAAGTCCTTCAGATGGTGCTTTCCCGTATCATTTTTCTTCTTTTTGTCCATTTTTCTTTTTCTCCATTTTCCTTTATGCTGCAGATTCAGTAATGGTGCTTTATTATAATCAGATATGTGTATGACACAGTTGATACTTTGTCCTGTACTTGGTGTTATCCTTTTCAAGAATCTAAATATTGGAACTTGGAAAATAATTGTATGTTCTTTCCTGGTTACTCTACTGGTTGGCCTTGGTTCACAAATCTTAGGGCTTTTCAGTTTACTTTGGTTTTCCTGTCATCTACTAAGGTCCATTTTTCTGTGTCTGCGGAAAGTATCTGTTTCCAGTTTCATGCTTACTCGATAAAGCTGCCAAAATGATGGCCCATTAATGGGTTTGCATAAAAAATTGGAGTATCCATTTATTATCTACATACTAATTTCTCCTCTGTTATCCCTCAATTATTTTGCTATATGATTTTCATCTTTTAGAATCTATTTTTGTTTCTGGCTAAAAGAGTTTTCCATACTCATTTCCATTTCTTGAGCTGTCTTCCTCTTATAAGCTAGGGCAGTTTCTTTCTTGCAGGAATAGAATTAGATGATGATGAACTTGCACGTTTTATGGAACACGTGGACAAGGATAATAATGGAATTATCACTTTTGAGGAATGGAGAGATTTTCTTCTACTCTATCCACATGAGGCCACCATTGAGAACATTTATCAATACTTGGAGAGGGTATGTCTTGTAGATATTGGGGAGCAGGCAGTCATTCCGGAAGGCATCAGTAAGCATGTTCATGCATCCAAATACCTAATTGCAGGGGGAGTTGCAGGAGCTGCTTCTCGTACTGCTACAGCACCTCTTGATCGCCTTAAGGTCATTTTACAAGTGCAAACGGCTCGTGCTTCAATTGGTCCTGCAGTCAAAAAAATATGGAAGGAAGGTCGTTTATTTGCGTTTTTCCGAGGAAATGGGTTAAACGTGATGAAGGTTGCACCTGAAAGTGCAATTAAATTTTACGCTTATGAAACCTTGAAAACGGCTATTGGTCACGCCAAAGGTGATGTCGACCAGAGAGACATAGGAACTTCGGGGCGTCTTGTGGCTGGTGGAATGGCTGGTGCAATAGCACAGACTGCTATCTATCCCATGGATCTCGTTAAAACTCGGTTACAGACTTATTCATGTGAGAGTGGAAACGTTCCTAATCTGCGAAGCTTATCAAAAGATATTTTGGTCAAGGAGGGACCTCGAGCATTTTATAGAGGATTGGTACCATCTCTACTTGGAATCATCCCTTATGCAGGCATTGATTTAGCTGCATATGAAACTTTAAAGGATTGGTCAAAGATTTACATTCTTCATGATAGTGGTACAACTTTAACTTGTGCCTTTTAAACTGCTACTACAGTCAGACCTCTCTATAACAGTTATCCTCCTCTATAACAACATTTAACTATAACTACTATGTTTTCTGTGGGACCGATCTTTCATGTTATGTTAAATTATGTGTTCTCTATAACAGCATTTCATTATAGCAACCAACAAATATTGGAACAAATTGTATAGAGAGGTCTGACTATACCTATTTTCTCCCAAGACAATGAAAAGTAATTTTTGTAAGAATTGTGCATGCGATGCAGAAACCGGCCCTCTTGTGCAACTGGGCTGTGGGACAATTTCAGGATCCCTTGGAGCAACATGTGTTTATCCATTGCAGGTTATTCGGACCAGGTAAATCTACAGTTTGATTCTTGGATCCAACAACTGTTTTTTTTCTTTTCTATTTGGATGGTATAGCTTTCTGGTTTATCATGTGATGTGCCGTTCTTTTTACAACTTTTATTCTTGCTAGAATGCAAGCTGATTCTGAATACAAAGGTATGTCTGATGTGTTCCGGAAAACGGTTCAGCGTGAAGGCTTCAGGGGATTCTACAAAGGGCTTTTCCCAAATCTTCTAAAAGTTGTGCCTGCAGCAAGCATAACCTATATGGTGTACGAATCAATGAAAAAGAGTCTAGATCTTGATTAGCAGACATAAGAGTCAGCGACAGATTAAGGTTCAAAGTGTTGAGGCTGATGAAGAAGAAGATGATGATGATAATGTGACATTAAATAATATTATTTAGCTCATTGGTGATATGATTATAAAAGTCATACACTTGATTTTTGACTCCCCATTGGATATCGGCGGGGGTTATAGTTATAGAGTTTATTTTTGTAGATTCAACGGACAAATGACTACGTTGGCAAGAATAGTCCTCCTTTACAATGTATGTCTGAGTTATAGGAATGTCCTTTCTACACTTTTGCCCAAGTAAATGCAGAATGAATACAGTAAGGCACAGACCTTAAGGTTTTTGCTGTATGGATTATTTGCGAGTGAGGTTCAACTCATTTTGCTCTCTGCACTTACTTTATGTAGGCCTTGATGCAAATGAAACAATTGTAATAGTAATGACAAAATGACAGAGAACTTCAATTGGTTGTGAGTTGTGACTACAAAGAGATTCTCTTTTGCTCTCTGAAACCAGCCCTCATAAAAGGGGATCCTGAATAAACGTATTTAAGTTGGCTAAACACAACATAGTAAAATATACTATAAGTTAAATAAACTACCTTTTTGTATTTTCCCAGGAAAAAATTCTGGCATTAGTTATCTTGTTTTCTTCAAGTAATATAATAGCCTAATAGGACTAGTTCTTTCAGCTGATGAACAATATAAAACTACCCCTAGTGTTGTGTGATTGCAGTCCTAAGAGTTGTAGACTTGTTGGAAGTTGGAACTTATCCAGATTGAAATGGAATTGAAAAACAGTGAGATCACTGTAAAATCATCTCAATCAATTGTGACTCTGGGTGATCATACAATTAGATGTGGATTTCAGTAGAATTTGAAGTTTATGAGTTTCTACAATAATCTCAAATTAAACAGCAATAAGTGGGTTCACAATTAAATATTTATAAAATTTTAATGGATTTTTTATCACATATACAGGGTATGAGCAAAAGTTACTGAATCTCCGGAAACTCGTATCTGAAGAGCTGGATCCGCCCCTGCTTACAATCCTAGTACTATTTTGCCAATTCGTTTGTTTTAACAATATGTGCATATTCTCGATATGTAGCTCTTATGTTACAAATTCAAGAAAAATTAACCTAAAAATGAGCTTATAAAGAAATAGAAATAACAATACCAGTGACGTGATGTCTTTCAAGCTTCATTGTTATACAGATTACATACTTTATTACTATAAATTTTTTTAAACTGAACTTATTTTATTTCTAATGTTCTCTAAGTTTTAGTTAGCACTGCGAATAGATTTCTTATGTGCATGTTTAAATCTTACAATAATTTAATAAGATCCTAAGGCTTTTAAATAATCCTAGTTGATATTCTAGTTTTACAAACACGTGCTGACGTGCCAATCAAATCATTGGTGCTGGTAAAGACGAAACGTTTTCTTTTGTTGGGACAACGTCTTTGTTATAAACTGTTTCTCAACTATAAGCACATATAATGAAGTTTTTACTTTTCCAAAATAGTGAAAGGCTACTCAAAGTACTCTCATTTTCTGCGATACATTTTTGCTCTAAACAGTTTTTCGAATAATAATAATAAAATAATGTTTAGTAGAAGCCCTTCAAAAAAAAAAAAGTGAAGCAAATGCTAATAGATATTGGCAGCCCCTGTTCACAAGGGTCATTTACAAAGCTACTCGTTTTATCTGTATTCAGACCAAAAGCTGATATAAATGTTATGGGTAAAATTCTTTTTTTTTTTTTCTAATTTTGTTCACATCTGGTTGCTCAGTCATCGTGCCTAAGTTACCAGACTTGTTTTATTTTCAGGAAGTTACGCAAATTGGCCGCTCAATCAAGTTTTTTAATAATTTTAACAGACTATATTTTTCTAAGTGAGCGACTATTTATATTAATATCTTTCTATTTTATTTTCCTGCAGTTTGGATTGGACTGGACATGCATACATATTAGGAATTCTTTTTGCTTATTTACTCGTTAAATAAATAAATTAAGAAGATTTACTTACTATATTTATTATTATATTGGGCCGAAATATTTTAGAGGCCCAATAGGTGAAAGCTAGTAGTATAAATTTAGCCTTTTCTACCACAGAGGCAAAAAAGGAACAGTGCTTAGGGTTTTTGCGACTGTATTTCGAGGTAACTCTTGGATTCTGATCATCTGTGAGAATTGTCTTCTTTTTTGAAATACTATTCTTTTTTTAACTTGTTTGTTTGTATTCATGTTGTCCTTATCGATGAAATATTGAACTTTTTATTTTTTATTTTTTTTTATCGGTGTTTGTTTATGCATGTCTTCATGTTACATATATCCATATGTACCTCTCTTTGAGCGTGCTCCTCTGATACTTTACATGCGTGATTAATAGGAATATATGAATGTATTTAGTGTTGACTCCTAAGGTTTAACAGTGTGTAAGCAGAATATACCTGTAGTGCAATAATTTTGTGGAGCCAGTCCTTGTTTGTATCTTAGAAAGCTAGTGGGAAGCAATGATTTTGATTACTTGTTTGATGGGAAAGAAAAAAGAGTTGGTCATGAACCAAATTAATATGCAGAGTTTGCTAAGTAAGAAGATTATTTGGTATAATTTGCACAATATAGGACTCATATCGCTTGAGCCTTCAAAGGCAATTGGTCATATTTATTCTTGTTGGTTATAATGGTGTACTCCTAGTGTTTTGAAACTGTTAATGTAGTTTCAAGGGAAGGAAAAGTAATCCGAATAGGCCTTCAACTTTTATTCCTATGAGTTTTGTAACATAGCTCTGCCTATATAGAGCTTCATGTAGCCAATTCAAGCCAGTAATCCTATGAGCATTGAATTGGTTGGACATGCTTTACATGAACACTTGAGTGTGCATTTCCGAGACCGTTGAATTATTCATACCAAAAGGGTTATAACTTATATCCATTGATAAGATGCGAATAATTCACAATTTCAGGATTAGGGGTGTCAAATGGACAAGAGATTTCCATCTTAGCATATGGACTAGAATACATGCTATAGAATATAATAGATTCATATAGCTGATTCAAGCATACTTATTTAGATAAGTGTTGTGATGTCTTTCATGCTGCTTTGTTTTTTTCATGACATGATTTATTGATTCTGAGACCCCTCTGTCCCCGATGGCAATTTCTTTTATGAATGTGTAAAGTGGTGATGTCTCTTAATTTTCTTACTTTCTATTGATCAACAGATTCTTGCAACATCTGTAATCTTACAAAAGCTCAAAGGCAAAATGGTGAGTGACTATTTGAACCTCTTTAAGATTTTGAAGTTGTGTTAGTTGGCAATTATTGTTTCATGTTCTTTTCCTGTTTTTCTTTATTAGGGCGTTCCGAAGATTTCAAACGACTTTGACTTGCTTCACCCTCCTGCTGAGCTTGAGAAGCAAAAGCACAAGCTTAAGCGTTTGGTCCCATCACCTGATTCTACTTTTCTGGTAATATACTACTGGTATTTTAGATTTCCTTTGACACCTATGCATAATTCATGTTTTGTCCTTTGTCCAATTGCTTGTGTAACTTTTATATACTGCTGCAGGATGTCAAATGCCAAGGCTGCTTCCAAATGTAAGTTACTGAAAATTAGTGGTTAATATCCTCTTTTTACAACTATGTACTAATAATTTTGTCAAACTTTTTCAGAACAACAATTTTCAGCCACTCACAAACCGTGGTTACATGCCCCAACTGCCAGCAAGTGCTATGCCAGCCAACAGGTGGGAGGGCAAAGCTTACTGAGGGATGCTCTTTTAGGGTTAAAGAGAAGGCTATGATGGTCGTGGGTTGATGCTTGCTATAGGTGCTTTCGACCTTAGATATATTTTAAACTAGTCTTTAGAGAAATGAGTTGATCAAGAGAACTTTTCTTTCGCTCAGTATTTCGTTTGATGATGTTTTGACTGTGATAATACTTTGGCTATCTTATTAGTCTTGCCACTTTTTGAAGTAATTAATCTTCTTTTCCCTGCTCACGATTTTATCCTTTTTCTGGAGATACTCCATGTTTGCGCATTCATGTGTGGTATTCATGTTTAATGCTAGAACTGTATCTTGTTCTGATTTTGTTGAAGCGCGTGGTATCTGTTCGATTGAGTAAAGTTATGTCGAGTAACATGCTTTTGAGTCTCTCTTGTAAGATGCAAGCATGATGTTTGTAACTTGTTACTGGTGAAGTGTGCGGAGAATACCTCGAATCCATTAGGAACTTGACTCGACCCAAGCGTCAAAATTCCTGGAAATGTTGATACCTTTTTTTCTTTTCTGGAATTGTTATATGTACTCATCTCAACTATGCACAACTTTATAGCATCGAGTATAACGGAATAAGTATATAGAGTAGATCAGTAAAATGAATTCTTGCGATTGAATTATCTGTTCAACAGAACTGGTTTTACCTTACATCTTTGTTTGCAGGTCACGAATATTTTCTAAGTGCTTCTAGATTGCATAAACGCAGTTAAATTTATTTATGGATAAAGATGTTAGGTGAGTTCGTTAACAAAAAGGATCATTAAGGCTGATGCATGATTTTGCATATTCATTTTCTACTTCTTGAATAGGATTTCAGTATACGCCATACGCATCTTTAAAAGAAGCCTTTTCAACGAAACCACTCTGCCTAAAGCAGTAAGGCAACAAGAAGACTGTTTAGAGAGAGTACTTTAGCCGAAAACAAGCATACATTACATATATAAAATGGAACTTCAAGATCCAGCTGAACCGGGGAATTTATATGAAAAATAGGAACACAAAACACAACAACAAAGAAAAATTATGTATATCTGGAAGAAAGGCGTAACCTTCCCTTTGCCTCTATGACTTGCCTGTGAGTCCTTGACATCCACTCAGATTAGATGCATTGAAGAGTACTTGTGTTCCCAGAAATAGTTGTTGTCATCTTCATTATCATCCTTCGTTTTGTCAATCTTCTTTCTCTTCTTTCTCCACATCTTTTTTGTGCCTTCTTAGCTTGAGATATGGTTTCTTTTGGTGTCTCAGAGTCCAGATATATTGACAGTGGAAGCCAAGACTTTCTCAGCATAACAGAGAAACGACAATTCTGGAAGGGTCCACTCTCCTAGGTCGTCCTGCTTATCCACCATATGAAAGAAATGTATATTGTCTCTTTGAAAGACAGATTTATAAGATTTTACTTAAAAGGCAAGGAAATCTATTCACTCTCCATGTGGAGAAAAAGCAAAAGATTAAAGAAAACACCAATTGGGATCAGTGTTTTAAGAGGCGGGGGCACGAGGCAAAAGTCTGAGACACGGGACGTAAGTCTCGTAGATCTATGGGGCGTCTGTTAGATGTATCTTCAATTTTATTACTAAAAATAAGCAAATTTAAAGTTTTCATTAAAATTCTTCAAAGAAATTCAAATAAATCACCAATAATATAAAAAATATTATTTTAATTATTATTTGAGAAAGGTAACAACACAAAAAATAATAATAACCTGGATAATCTTTAAAGGGCAATTCACAGGAATGCCCCTTATTCGGGGTGGTCTTTAATTTTTGCCTCTCAAATTGCCGGTCTTTAAATTTTGTCCTTCGCCTAGAATATCCTGAGGTTCTGAGTTCGAATCTCGGCTCAGGCATAAAAATAATAAAAAAATTCGCAAGGCAAGGCTTTTGGAAAATTCTGTCTTATGCGGCATAAGTTGCCTTAAGGCATAACTAAAGTTTTGCTGGATCCGGCAGAGGTTGCCTTATAAGGCAGACTTTTAGTTATGCCAAGACAATCTCTGCCGGAAGCGGCATGGATTGTCTTAAGGCATAATTAAAGTTATGCCGGATCCGGCATAGATTGCCTTATAAGGCAGACTTTTAGTTATGCCTTAAGGCACCTATGCAAGATTCAGCATAACTTTAGTTATGCCTTAAGGCAACATATGCCGGCATAAGGCAGACTTTTCCCAAAGCCTTGCTTTGCGAATTTTTTTTTGCCTGAGCGGGGGTTCGAACCCAGAACCTCGGGATAGTTTCGGTCACTTTTTTAAGCGAAGGGCAAAAATTAAAGACCAGCAATTTGAGTGGAAAAAGTTAAAACCACCCCAAAAGAAGGGCAATCCATGCAAAAAAGTGATCTTTAAAATGAAATCTTCATTCACTTCATTATCAGTCTCCAGATCTATTAATCTTTTTCACCCTTAACTAATATTTTGCATAGAGTTTTATTTATATATCCAAAGGAGAAGGGCAAAAAGTGAAAGAGCATGAAAACATAGTGCTTTAGGAACATAGTGTTATGAAATCTCTATCATATCAATTTAAGATATAATCATCTAAATTTTTTTTATTTATGACAGTGTTATTTTCAATGAGAGTTGCTTTATTTATTTATATATTTTAAGAAAAATTACTACAACATGATAACATAAAGTATAAATATCATTACACCAATATAAAAGTCATAATCTATAGCAAAATTACTTTAAAAATAATAAAATTAAATTTAAAGCTTGGGGCTTACGCTTTTGCTCCCAGGACTTACACCCCAAAATCTAGTGCGTACGCCCTATGAATCTACACCTTTTATTTGCGTCCCGAAGAGTTGTTAGTACGTTCCGCCCCGGAACTAGTCCCGAAAACGCCTCGGGATTTGGGGGCCAATAGAGTTAGATGACAGGTGGAGAGAAGTGGAGGGGCCTCCTCAGTACAACTCAAAGGATAAATTAATGTGGAATATGTTGGAGGTGAAAACAGTTGTAGCAAGTTAGCAGCCTTCAAAAGTAGAGTATAATGTACAGTAAGATATAGATATGTTTTCTCTTTATAGATTGCGATCACTTTGCATCGTGCACTTCTTTTAGCCACACACTTTGAAACCTCAAATGTTTGGAAGAATCTCGTGGAGCCCCATAGCTACTATCCATTGTACTGTTTTACTTTATTGGTTCATCAAATAACGGATTTAGCTAGAAAATCTCTATTTCCAAGCTAATCTTTTACTGAATTGCGTTTGCCAGTTCTTTCTTCGTGAGCTAACTTTGGGTTAAATTAAACTCGAGTTATTTCTTCACATGATATCGGAGTCGGGTCCACAAATATAATTGCCGTTATTGTGTTTTGCAATGTTGGACATTTTATGATTTTCACGCCCCTGTTGTCAAATTCTACACATGTGAGGAGTGTTAAGTCCCACATTGGTTAACGGTATGGATAGTAGTCTTCTTACATGATTTGAACAATTATCTCCTTATGAGCTAGCTTTTGGGTCGAGTTAAGTCTATCATTTCTTTAACACGGCTAACTCTAAACAACTAATTTTGAGGGGGGAAACTTTTGGCACCAAAACATATTTTCGTTAATTTGAATGTGACATAAAAGTGTTTTTTTTTTTTTTTTTAAATTAAGGTTTCGCTAGGGGTTAAATTTCTAGCTGATTAGTAGCAAATTAAAGTCAGCTATTATTCGTAGTAGTCAACCATACATTGCTGTGAAATGTCACTTAAATATATTCGTCTTGCTATCTGTCTCTCTATTTAATTCAAATCTGTAGTATTCTTAACTTGGCTGGGCCCTTGCAAACATTGTATGACCAAAAACTGAAGCCTCCAAATTCATTAGTATGTGCTAACCTCACCTGCACTTTCTTGAAAGTAAAATAAAATGATTGATAGTATAAGTATTTTCTTCGTCCATATAACATTCAATCAGCATCTGTTCACTCCAGTAATAGATACCCTCTCCTAGTCTTATAATTGCACTGACTCCCTTATGTTTGATATATTTACATTAGTAGAGGCGGAGCTAGAATAATTTTGAATCACATTATAGTTTACATACTGGATTTTGAATAGATTAGTTTTACACATTAAATAAATTTGTAATACAAATATAGAGTTTGCACAAAATTACTGGGTTTTCACACCCTTAACTTGCACTGTGGCTCTGTCGCTGTGTATGTACGCACAAATATTTCAAGAATCTCATCATCACCTGTACAAGAATATAGGTAATTGTTGCCCTTAATCATGCTGATAAATTATTCTGATTAGTGACATTATATTGTCTTGATATATTTAATTCTTAGTACCTTTTGTTCCCTATATAATATATTAATAGATTATTAATAGTAACGTAGTCTTGTGGCAAACGTGTTAGTTGTTACTTGCCACCTTCGTCTGTCTACAGACTACCATATTATTAGTATCAAATAAATAAAAGAAACGCTTCTAAATGCCTTTATTGATCAGGCATAAAAATTAGTGGTTAATATCCTCTTTTTATAAGTGTCGGTATACAACTATGTACTAATAATTTTGTCAAACTTTTCCAGAACAACAATCAGCCACTCACAAACCGTGGTTACATGCCCCAACTGCAGCAAGTGCTATGCCAGCCAAAAGGTGGGAGGGCAAAGCTTACTGAGGGATGCTCTTTTAGGGTTAAAGAGAAGGCTATGATGGTCGTGTGTTGATGCTTGCTATAGGTGCTTTCGACCTAAGATATATTTTAAACTAGTTTTTAGAGAATGAGTTGGTCAACAGAACTTTTCCTTCGCTCAGTATTTCGTTTGATGACGTTTTGACTATGATAACACTTTGGCTATCTTATTAGTCTTGCCACTTTTTGAAGTAATTAATCTTCTCTTCCCTGCTCAAGATTTTATCCTTTTTCTGAAGATGCTCCATGTTTGCGCATTCATGTGTGGTATTCATGTTTATTGCTAGAACTGTATCTTGTTCTGATTTTGTTGAAGCGCGTGGTCTCTATTCCATTGGGTAAAATTAAGTCGAGTAACATGCTTCGAGTCTCTTGTAAGATAAGCATGGTGTTTGTAACTTGTTACTGGTGAAGTGTGCCAAGAGAATCCGTCGAATGCACAACTTTATAGCATTGAGTATACAGAGTAGATTAATAAAATAAATTCTTGCGATTGTAAGTAGCTGCATGTTCAACTGAACTTGTTTTACCTTATTCCTTCTTAGCAGTTGCACGAATCTTTTCTAAGTGCTTCTAGATTGCATAAACGCAGTTAGATTTATTTTTGGATAAAGATGTAAGGAGGGTTTGTTAACAAAAAGGATCATTATGGTTGATGCATGATTTTGCATATTATTCATTTTCTTCTTCTAGAATAGGATTTCAGCATACACCATAAGCATCTTTGAAAGAAGCCTTTTCAATGAAACCACACTCTGCGTAATGCAGTAAGGCAACAAGAAGCACTGTTCAGAGAGAGTACTTTAACCCAAAACAAGCATACATTACATATAAAATGGAACTTTAAAATCCAGCTGAACCGTGGAATGTACATGAAAAACAGGAACCCAAAACACAACAACAAAGAAAAACTATATATATCTGGAAGAAAGGCATAACCTTCCCTTTGCCTCTATGACTTGCCTGTGAGTCCTTGACATCTACTCAGATTAGATGCATTGAAGAGTACTTGTGTTCCCAGAAATAGTTGTTGTCATCTTCATTATCATCCTTTGTTTTGTCAAACCCTTCTTTCTCTTCTTTCTCCGCATCTTTTTTGTGCTTCTTAGCTTGAGTTGATGGTTTCATTTGGTGTCTCAGAGTCGAGATATATTGACAGTGGAAGCCAAGACTTTCTCAGCATAACAGGGAAACGACAATTCTAGAAGGGTCCACTCTCCTAGCATTAAACTGTTTATAGTTGGTCGTCCGGCTTATCCACCATATGAAAGAAATGTTATATTGCTTCTTTCAAAGGCAGATTCATAAGATTTTACTTAAAGACAAGGAAATCTATTCACTCTCCATGTGGAAAAAAAGAAGCAAAAGATTAAAGAAAACACCAATTGGGATTAGCGTTTTAAGAAGTGGGGCGCGAGGCGAGGCGTTTTACGCAGCACGGGGTGAGGCGGAAGTCTCAAGACACGGGGCGTAAGTCCCATAAATCTACGGGACGTATGTTTGATGTATTTTCAATTTTATAATTTTATTACTAAAAATAAGCAAATGTAAAGTTTTCATTAAAATTCTGCAAAGAAATTCAAATAAATCACTAATAATATAAAAGACATTATTTTAATTATTATCTGAGAAAGGTAACAACACAAAAAGTGATAATAACCTAGATAATCTTTAAAATGAAATCTTCATTACCAGTCTCCAGATCAATTAGACTTTCTCACCCTCAATTAATATTTGCACAGAGTTTTATTTATAAATTCAAAGAAGGAGAAGGGCAAAAAGTGTAAGAGCATGAAAACATATTGCTTTAGGAACATAGTGCTATGAAATCTCGATCATATCAATTTCAGATATAATTATCTAAAAAAACTATTCATGACACTATTATTTTTTTACGAGAGTTGCTTTCTTTATTTATATAAAAATCACTACAACATGAAAACATGATAACATAAATTATAAATATCATTACACCAATATAAAAATCATAATTATAGCAAAATTACTTTTAAAATAATAAAAATTACATTTAACGCCCGGGGCGTACGCCTTTACGCTCGGGGCTTACGCTTTTGCGCCTCTAATTCTAGGGCGTGCTTCCTATGGTTCTACACCTTTCATTTACGCCCCGGAGCGTTTTTGGTACGCCCCGCACCGAGGCTCGCCCCGAAAACGCCTCTGAAAATACTGATTCGGATTTGGGCCGCCAATAGAGTTAGATGATAGGTGGAGAGAAGTGGAGTGGCCTCCTCAAAGGTACAACTCAAAGGATAAATTAATGTGGAAAATGTTTGAGGTGAAAACAGTTGTAGCAAGTTAGCAGCCTTCAAAAGTAGAGTATAATGTACAGTAAGATATAGATATGTTTTCTCTTTATAGATTGCGATCACTTTGCATCGTGCACTTCTTTTAGCCACACACTTTGAAACCTCAAATGTTTGGAAGAATCTCGTGGAGCCCCATAGCTACTATCCATTGAGTATTGTACTGTTTTACTTTAGTGGTTCATTAAATAACGGATTTAGCTAGAAAATCTCTATTTCCAAGCTAATCTTTTACTGAATTGCGATCTCTTTATTTCGTTTGCAGTCCTTCCTTCATGAGCTAGTTTTGAGTTGAGTTAAACTTGAGTTATTTCTTCACATGATATTGGAGTCAGGTCCACAAATATAATTCCCGTTACATGTTTTGCAATGTTGGACATATTATGATTTTCACGCTTCAGTTGTCAAATTCTAGACATGTGAGGGGTGTTAAGTCGCATATTGGTTAAGGGTATGGATAGTGGTCTTCTTACATGGTTTGAACAATTATCCTCTTATGAGCTAGCTTTTGGGTCGAGTTAGGTCTATCATTTCTTTCACACGGCTAAATCTAAACAACCAATTTTGAGTGGGGACTTTTGGCACCAAAACATATTTTCGTTAATTTGAATGTGACATAAAAGTATTTTTTTAAGGTTTAGCTAGGGATTAAATTTCTAGCTGATTAGTAGCAAATTAAAGTCAGCTATTATTCGTAGTAGTCAACCATACATTGCTGTGAAATGTCGCTTAAATATATTCGTCTTGCTATATGTTTCTCTATTTAATTCAAATCTGTAGTATTCTTAACTTGGTTGGGCCCTTGCAAACATTGTATGACAAAAACTGAAGCCTCCAAATTCATCAGTATCTGCTAGCTTCACCGGCACTTTATTGAAAGTAAAATAAAATAGTTGATAGTATAAGTACTTCCTTCGTCCATATAACATTCAATCAGCATCTGTTCACTCCAGTAATAGATACCCTCTCCTAATCTTATAATTGCACTCACTCCCTTATGTTTGATATATTTACGTTAATAGAGGCGGAACTAGAATAATTTTGAATCACATTATAGTTTACTTACTGGATTCTGAATAGATTATTTTTATATATTAAATACCTTTTGTAATACAAATATAGAGATTTAAGGGTAATTATTTTATGATAACAGTATGCTTTATACTGCAGTATAAAACTTGAAATTGTTAAACTTGAAACAGGAGAGTGAAGTTGGAGTATTTTCCGGTGTATGTGGCACTAGGAATGATAGCCCTACAGATGTCTTTAGGGTTAGAAACAATTGTACACCAGCTGAGGCGATCACCTAATGTGCGTGTGAAGAAATCAAGGAGAGAAATTGTAGCGGAGGTGGAGGAGCCTGATCTTGTGCTGGAAGAAGCCGACAAGTTCCTAAAGAAATCATGGTTCAGACATATAGCTCATATTCAGGATTTTGATGATCAATCTGTTATGCATGATCCCATGCGTGGGGATGTTCTCGCCAGGTACTTCAATACTACTATGTGATACAGTACTTGGTTAATACTAAAAAGAAATAGCAGTAGCATTTGAAATATAATACAACTATTCTAACTCTGTATGTTTTGTTTAATTTGTTGAAGTGTTTTACTGGTTTTAGTATTCGAGTTGGTAATTTGGTTGTTATAGCCTTGATAATATATTATGGAGTGGAAATGGAGGAACATGTTATGGTTTTGATTGAAGAGATTTAATACCTCTAGGGTTTGTTTGGTTCGTTGCTTGTTCGGACCAAACGACTACTGAAATATGGCAGTTGGGAAGTTCCAAATTTTATTTAAATAAAGTAAAGATAGTCTTACAAATTGAGATTGAATTCGACGGAGTACATATTAGCTAATCACCTCCAACCCCAAATATTAAAACAATAAATCTCGACCAGTTCGCTGGAAATCCAGACCGTCTCCAAGAATCACTTTTGCTATTTAATTAGTCGTTCTGTTTCGCCAACAAAAAAAGAAAAAAAAAGAAAAAGACATAAGGCAGAAGGGAATAGGATTGCTACCCTGCATACGCAGTGGTGGATGGAGATTTTAAGCTATGATTTCAGTGTTCAAGTACTCAACTGAGCTCAGTATTTTTCAATGAAACATAGTTATATATGTGAAAAATCATTAAAATTTCAACAAATAATATATTCCAAGTTCGTAACTTTGATGCACTCATGCTAAGAAATTTCGAAGGTGAAAGATGTCGCGAGCTATGTTTAACATCGTGCTATATATAGTTCTTTTCTAGAATTTCTTGCACTCCTCTGGTCTTACAACAGGGTCACTGTTGCTCTGATTGCTAAATATTGCTTATTTTGCAGGAAGCCTCGAGCTGTAACACTGAAATCTGTGGGAGTGGATCCAAACCCACACGGATACTGAGATTTGCTCAATTTGGATGTGATCGTTGGTCTTAAAGCTCTCTGACCAGGAATATTTGTTTGGACGACAAGGGGCATCGTTCATTTGTACTTCAGGACGCTTTTTAGTATACCATGAACTCGTGATCGAAAGTAGTCAGTAACAAAGGCTTGTTTTTTTTAAAAAATTTACCCTGTTCGACTTTTATGAGCAGTCATGTATTTTCTTTACTCTTCCGTTAGTGAATGAGCACGTCTGTATTTTCTCCATCCTTTTCTTGATTTATGTTCTACAGTATCATATGTCAAAATATGCTGATGATTATATGAACAAATACTTTAAGTTATAAGTGTATATTAGCTTAATTTTTCTTCTCCTTCTCCCTTTCCTCTCTCTTCCTCAATCGATAAATGTCAATTAATAATTGAGCGCCAAGTCTATTCAAGCTGGGCAAAGCTTTTAACTTTCCGTACAACTAATAGATATGGGAATATTGTAATTGGCCACACTTGTCTTTATATGGCCGTTTGAGTAGTGATAGATAAGATAAGCAGAAGTTCTGATCTCATATGAATGATTTCACCTCTTTTAGATAACAGTAGCGGTTCTAATTTTAGTTCGTTCCATGAAGGAAGTGTTGAAAAGGATCGCTGTAGAAATTGGAGAAGATTTCAAGAACCTCCAAGGCTTCCAATATTTTAGTCCTTTTTAAATGAGTATAGCACCAACAACATACCCAATATAAGATATTAATATCCAATATAAGATATTAGTCTTTCACTAACGCCGACATATATATTTCGTGAATCTCTAACGTTGGTATGTCAATATATTTAATTTGTCTTTCACTACAGAGCAAATGAAACTTTTAAATGTATTATTCATTTTTTCTTTTAAAAGAGTTATATACTTGAGCCTCACATTTTCAGCATCTTCCTCATACTTCTTCTCCTTCTTCTTTAAATTTTCATTCAATGTTAGGGAATTTTAAAAATCTTAATCTAAAAAAAAAAAGGATTTTACAAACGACGACAAAAGAAGAATAGGGATTTCAATGTATTTTGGGATTCTGGAAAAACAAATTAAACCAAACAAAGGAACAAAGGATTTTTCCTAATCAAAAACACAAAAGGGAACATAAGACATGGCTATCCCAGTGAGTGGATCAACTTTTTTTAAAAAGAAGAGAAAAATAACAAGACAGGCGTGAGATTTAAATCTTTGGCTCAGTTTTTTTTTTTTTTTTAAATAAAAATAAAAAAAGAAAGAGCAATAAGAAGATGTATATTTAAATCCCCGACTTCATTTGTAAAGGTGTATTTAATAATTATTGCACTATATATGTTTTGAACCTGGTTGTGCATGTATATATTTAAGTACCTTAATTCTACAAAACACATCATGAAAGCATACATTACATGCTCTTTAATATATTACAAACACATCATGAAAGCATACATTACATGCTCAATAAGGACATCAAAGCATAATAATCGTTGTTGTATCTTGAAAGTAATGGAAATTCTTACGTTCTCGAAGCTGAAGTCTTCTCCATCGTTAGTACCTTAATTTTAATAGGCGTTTGGACATACGATTTCAGCATTTGAAGATGGCGATTTCATCTCTAATTTCATCTGATGAGATGAAATCCCAAATCATCCAAAAGACATGATTTGGGATTTGAAATCATGATTTCAAAAGATATAAATGTAAAATTTGACTCATACGTTTATATTTTGTAAAAAAAGACCCATAAGTTGGTAGATATATTTACCAATCATGTTTACCAACCGAGAAATGCATGCTCGGCGTGAAGAGATTGTCCGTACCATGTGAGAGGATTATATTAAAGAGTAGTTACATTACTATTCCTGTTAAATTTTTCTTTTTATTGAACTAAATTTGATCAATTGATGTTGTATTTTTTAGAAAGGCCTTCTAGTAGCGTATTAATTTTATTATGAACTATGATTTACTCATTTGGTAAGATTGTATAAGAATTGAATTTTTTTTGATGGTTTTCACAACTTGTGGGGTTTTTCTGTTTATAAAAAAAAAAAAACTACAACTTAAGAAATCCAAATTGCATGTCCAAATACGATTTCATCTCATGATTTCATCTCACAATTTCATCTCATAAGATGAAATCATGTCCAAACAGCTCCTTATAACTTTAGAAGAAGAAATAAAGATGAATTAGATGTGCAGGGTGAATACCACATCAACTTTTGATGGTGGTTCCATCGTAGCTTCCATAATACGTCTGTTCTTTGTTTCTTAAAAGAATTAGTACTTTTCCGTTTCCGTTTATTTGTTTTGCTTTTCTTTTTAATGTTTAATAAATGATGCCTCTTTTAATTTTTTAACAGCTCTTTAATTCTAATATTTCACATGTCATGTTTAAGATCACAAAATTAAAGATTATTTTGGTACATTTTCACGTATCTTTAGTTTAAGACTACAAAATACAAAAATATTATTTAATATTTTAAGCTATTTGTCAAATCAAAACCAGACAAATAAATTGAAATAGAGAGAGTAGTATTTTGCGAAAAAACAATGAATCTTGTGAAATTACTTTTAATCATCAAGGTAGGTGCAATAATTTTTTCATTAACTTAGATTGTAAGGAAAGTTTTGAGCCACCAAATTGAAGTGCAAAACTTTTTTACATGTTAATATGGTAACTCATCACAAAAAAACATTCTTTTAATAACATAATAATATAGTTAACAATTAATGAATTCATATGCAATTATCGTTAACAACTACTAACGTGGCAAATATTGATTGGTCCAGTTCACGTGGCAGAAAGAACAATTTGCTACAACAACTCGATGCGACATTTCTCAGGATCTATTTATAGTCCTGCAAATTTCACTCTGTTTCTGGAGACTTGTTCTTCTTCTCCTCTTGATCTATACTCAATTGGGTTTCATATCCATTTTTAGATCTCTGATATTCTTAGAATAATTTCATCACTAAATACTCCATTTTTGGTTATGGAAGAGCGAAATCGGAGGATCTTGATCCAATATACATTGTTGCTATTGGCCTGTTGCTTTGTGTCTCAATTATACGCCTCTTCAGATGTGGTAAGATAAATATCTCTTCTTACATGTATATTTATCTTTGTCTTTGCGATCAGAGGCGATGATATATCACTGAAAAGAAAAAAATAAGGACAAAATATATTAAGTGAGAATTGATCCCTAGTACATTGCACCATTTTAGCCGCATGGGCGCTAGCGGATAATATTATACCAACTTTAGCAAATATATACGTAAAATACTGAGAGACCATGGTTCATGTGACCCGTATTTTAGCCTATAAATTCACCTCTGTTTGCTCTGGTGGATCATTTAATTTTAACGATGTATGTGTTGGCTAAGAATTGGTTGCTTTGTTTTGGTGATTGTAGAAATTTTACGAGTCATTCGATAAGGCATTTGATGGGCGTTGGATTGTGTCTGAGAAGGAGGACTATAATGGTAAGTTTTTGTCTGGATCTGTTTAGTATTTCTTTGGAATTTGACTTGTATATCCTATTAGCATATTGGAATGAAAATTTTAATTGATTAAGCAAAATCACATCAAATATCAAACTTTGCAATTTGAATTGTCGAAAATTGTGGAAGTGTATATAAGCAAATCTGTCATATGTCATCCAAAATGAAATATAAGATGAGAAGGATGGAGTGTTCTCTTCTTCTTTTTCTTCGTTTGGGCACTCATGATTTAAATTGTTAATGATGATTTTTGAATTTTTGCGGATGAATGCGTGCTCTGCTTATGTTCTAGCCTTGGCTGAGGGTGGAGATAGTGAGATGATACCAAAATATCAAATAGAAACTTAAAGGGATATGCTGATTAATGTGTTCAATGCTTATACAACTCAAAAAAGAAGGGATGGATGTTCAATAGAACATCTTTATTATGTTGCTTGTGACATCAGTCTATACCTACAGAATCAAGGCAAAGAAGGCGATGAGATGCTTTGTGTAGTTATATTCTATTATTTGAAATCCAAAGTAATTTCTATGAAGGTGTAATATAATATGCCCCACCCTGCTAAATTATGAACCATGTTTTAGAGTTGAAATACTAATGTATATGCTATGCTTCCCAGTAACAGATATGGGCCTAAATCCGTTTGTTTCGAAGCAATGTAGAATTCCTCGATCTGTGTCACATTAGCCAATCTTGTATATTTGTGCAATGTATTTATGCCTATAATGTTAACTCAATCTTTAACTGTTAAGATAAATTTCTCACTGTAGAGTGTGCCTGATATCCTTGTGCAATGTCTTTATGTCTACAATACCGAGCCAATCTTTGACTGTCAAAGTTTCAAGTGTAGTTTCAAGTGTTTATATTGAGTTGTAATTTTGTCTCAGGTGTGTGGAAACATGCCAAGAGTGAAGGACATGATGACCATGGGCTTCTTGTGAGTGAGAAGGCAAGGAAATATGCTATTGTCAAGGAGCTTGACGATGTTGTCGACCTTAAAGATGGAACTGTGGTTCTTCAATATGAAGTTCGCTTCCAGGAAGGACTTGAGTGTGGTGGTGCTTATCTTAAATACCTCCGCCCCCAGGAGGCAGGATGGATCCCTAAGGAATTCAATAACGAGTCTCCCTATACTATAATGTTTGGACCAGATAAATGTGGAGCCACTGACAAGGTTCACTTCATCTTGAAACATAAGAATCCTAAGAGCGGGGAGTACATTGAGCACCACCTTAAGTTTCCACCATCTGTACCTTCTGACAAACTAACCCATGTTTACACTGCTGTACTGAGACCAGACAATGCTTTGCTGATCTTAATTGACGGGGAAGAGAAGAAGAAGGCTAACTTCCTTTCAAATGATGATTTTGAGCCACCTCTTGTTCCTGTGAAGACCATTCCAGATCCAGATGATAAGAAGCCCGAGGATTGGGATGAGAGGGCAAAAATTCCAGACCCAGATGCTAAGAAACCAGATGATTGGGATGAGGATGCACCAATGGAAATTGAAGATGAGGAAGCTGAGAAGCCTGAGGGATGGTTGGATGACGAGCCTGAAGAGATCGATGATCCTGAGGCAACAAAGCCTGAAGATTGGGTTGATGAGGAAGATGGTGAATGGGAAGCTCCAAAAATTGACAACCCAAAGTGTGAAGAAGCCCCTGGGTGTGGAGAATGGAAAAGACCAATGAAGAGCAATCCAGCTTACAAGGGAAAATGGCATGCTCCACTGATTGACAACCCCAATTACAAGGGTATTTGGAAGCCAAGGGATATTCCAAATCCCAACTACTTCGAACTCGATAGGCCCAATTTTGAGCCTATTGCAGCAATTGGCATTGAAATCTGGACAATGCAAGATGGTATATTATTTGACAATGTCTTGATAACAAGTGATGAGAAAGTTGCAAACTCATACAGGAACACTGCATGGAAGACCAAGTTTGATGTAGAGAAAGAGAAGCAGAAGGCTGAGGAAGCAGCGATCTCTGGTGGGCTCAATGGATTCCAGGTAATTGATTACACTTTCTTCAAGATACATTCCATTGTTCTTGATTTTTCTATTTATTCGGTCACTTAATCCGACATATATTTGGAACACTTTGCAGAAAATGGTATTTGATCTCCTCTACAAGGTGGCTGAAATTCCCTTCTTGGGCGAACGCAAGTCCAAAGTACTGGTGAGTGAATGACCCGGTGTGTTGACGTTGCATGTTGTTTCATTTTTTATATGTGTGACTAATACAGGGACTTTTTCTTTTAGGATTTTCTTGAAAAGGCCGAGAAACAGCCCAATCTCATAGTTGGTGCAGTCATATCAATCATAATTGTCATTTTCACAGTTCTCTTGAAGCTCACCTTTGGTGGAAAGAAGCAGCTACCTGTAAGTCTGAACCCAAATCAGGGCCCCCTCCCCATAAGGAAGAAAAGAAAAGAATGGAACTCTTTTCATTGGGTATGTTTGATAAAAGAATACTTCTTGCTTGTGCAGGCAACAGCTACTGGAAAGGCTAAGAAAAGTGATGGCGCTGAGGCATCAAGTTCAAACAGCCAAGGAGCCACGGAGGAGAAAAAAGAGAAGAATGAGGATGCTGCCGCAGCTGCTCGTAGGAAGACTAGACGTGAAGATTAGGGATGGGAAAGAGGGACTAGTGACTGCTAGAAGGACTTAGACGTTTGAATTAGGTGTTATGCTCTTCTTTTGTTTCCCTTTATTACATTTTACTTCATTTTCCCCTTATTGCCTAATGGCCAGGCGAGCAAATATGTCGCCAATTTTTGAGATTTTTCCTCGGAACAAGCAAATGTATGACGATGTACAATGACACAGATCCATATCACTAGGCTATTCTTCCATATTTTTTGAATTAAACGATTCTTGTTGAAATTGCTTATAGGCTGTTGTTGATTGTTTTTAAGTTTATCTGTGCCCTCTTCGTGGACTTAGTGTTCACTTCTTTGACGTCTCTACTGCTTATAGCCTCAGAGCACAACGGTGTGTGAGACACTGACAGAAAATTTGATAACACAAGCAGCTAAAATGGATCCATTAATCGAGTTTCTCGTTTTGTGAAAAAGAGATTTATGTTTAATATCAACATGTCATTTCGTTGGATTATCAAATAAGTATTATTTTTTGACTCGCTTTTACCATTTTCCTTAACGGTCACCAAATGAACTCCGTGGGTGTGACTCTATTCTACAACAAGACCATCCATACAAGATCAGTTTTAGTGGTTTAGGAATTTGTTCGATTAACTGTACAAACTGAAAATCACGTTTTTTGCATGCTCTTCAATTATTAAATTTATAAAATCGTTCGTTCCTCTTTTAATTTTTACTTTATAGAAGAGTGAGTTAAAGGCTATGAGATCAACATGTTAGCTTGGCTATGGGATCGACATGTTAGCTTAGTTTGATTAACTTATTTTTTAATGGCATTTTAGTCATTTTAGTTAACTGCTTATGCCTATTGTGATAGAAACCTAATTGAAACTCTAAGAAATTCAAGAACAACAAAAGGAAATAAAATGATAGATGAAGAATTGGGGATGAGAAGTTAGAAGATAAAAGTTAGACCCACTTAGTAATGGATTCTTAGGCATATTCTAAACTTAAACCCTCCTAATTGAAATTCAACCAAGGAACCTAAACTATTTAAATTCAATGAATTATCCAAATGAAATCCACAAATGAGCAACACACTATGAACCCAATGGAAATGCAATTCAATTAGCATCAAAGAAATCACACTCAGAAGCGACCAAACAATCTATATTAAGATAACTAAACAATCTCTCAAAAAGAGTTTTTCATCAATATTCAAGCTAAGGAGCAAATGAAAACTAAGTACCCTATTTATAGTCTTGACATTACAACAAAGGCCCTAAAGTGGTTCTTTGCGAAAATAGCCCCAACATGGGTCTTCAATGCTCCAACTGTCCAATGCTTGAAATTATAACTGTTACACCTCCGAAAATTTTTGCGTCGTTCATATCGTAAGTTGGTTAATGTAAGCTCGGGAATGAGACCATCCATGAAAAACGATGGAAAAATCGAGTCCCTGAAATAATTCCACTAGATGAACAGTAACGCGGATGAACAGTATGAGGATGAATAGTAACGCGGATGAACAGTGACACAAAATGAACAGTAAAAATCACAAATATTAGAAATGAGAAATCTGAATTTTTGCATTATTTTCTATCCCTTTCTCACCCCTAAACTCTCCCAAACCCTCTATAATCAATTCTCATGGATTCAAGAGCCAAGCACAAAGATTTGATGCAAGTTACACCTTGAAAGTTAGCCTAAGTGAAAGGAAATTACTTTTATCGTATTGGGTTGTTGTTGAAGGTGAATATAAGCTAAGGGAAGCTTGGGATTCAACTTGGGGCTACTGTATAAGGTGAGTATATATTATTTTTTGGTTGTACTTATGATTATTTTGATGTTGATTGAGGTGAATTGACGAGAAAAGCATGAACTTATGAATAGAATTGCTATTCGGAAGTAGTTGATTTTGCGGACTGTTTTCTTGTTATAATCCTATGGTATAAAGTTGGAATTTGTAATAAATGATTTCATTATCATGTTGAGAATATTATTAAGTTAAGAAAGGAACTTACAAAAGGTAATACGGGTTATATGTGTTCCAATCCGAGCTTGTCGCTCGTCGTAAAATGGTAGTAGCTTATTGTCATGTTGTTGGACTGTTTTGAAGATGTAAATATGGTTTCTAATTGCTGGAAATTTTGGAATATAAACTGACTATATTGTGGTTATTGTTGTTAAGATTATCCATGTTTTAATTGAAGGAAGTGAAAAAGGAAAACAAGTAAAACTAGGACTCAGAAGTGAAGGTTGAAGAGTTAAAACATATGGACTGTTTAGAGATTTTCTTTATGATGTTTTAGGTGGAAAAGGATATGGTAAACATAAGTATAATGATATGAAGGGAGTGGACTGAATTATGAAAGGAGAGTTGGGTTTGAATGATGCTTTGTTATTCGTTCAACGAGCTTGCCGCTCGATATGATTCTTAAAGTAATCGAAGAGGTTTATATTGGATTATATAGTAGTTGTTGTTATTGTTGATTGTTGTTGGGCTGTTAATGACCCTTTGTGTCCTTTGGGATATAGTATAACAGGGGAGGTGCTGCACGTTTTTCCATAGGTTATAAGATTAGTAAAGTATGATAGTTGCGACACTGTTTGTTGACGACGACATCATTTATCTTGTTGTAGACGCGAGGAGATTATGCGAGCTTAATTATAGACTAAGAAGGAGATCATGCATGTATGTTAAGGCTATCCTTTCTTTCATTTTGGCATGACCCTTATGATATTAACGAACGAACGAATGAATGAGCTTCCATATTACTCTACTCTTAGAAGCATTAGGAGTACTCTAGTCTTTGATGTTCCTGTACCCCTTTTTATGATTATTCCTTCTGTTCATGGGTCTTGAGATTACGTATATTGATGATATTAGCTCAAAAGATGTCTATCGGAGGTAGTACGACTTTATGTCACTCCGAGAGTTCTATTTATTCATTTTACTTATGCATCGCATTCATTTATACATATGCACATTGACCCATGACCAGAAGGCGCTATATACGCGTATATTATATGTATGTGGGGTATGGGGAAATAGATAGGAGTTATATATGCATTACCACCTGATAAGTTGGTACACAGTGATGATGATGCCCACAGAGGGGCCGATATGATATATGGATCGGACTGCACGTTCCGCAGCACTAACATTATGAATCGGGTTGTACGTTCCACAACACTAACAGTTATACTATGACCCATGTATATGATTTTTGAAAGAAAGCATGCATGTCATACGCCCTCAGAGGCACTTCCAGTTATACAGAGTTATACAGACATTTCTAGATATACAGTCACACCGATACATTCAGATATACAGATTAACTCATATATCTCAGATGCTTTCATGATTCTTACATATATACTGTTTTCATGTCTTACATACTCAGTACATTATTCGTACTGACTCTCATATTGCTTGGGGGGGCTGTGTTTCATGCTCGCAGGTTCTGAGATACAGGTTGGTGATCCATCTATTAGGATATCAGCTCTGCGGATGAGGTTGATGCACTCCATTTGTTTCAGAGATGCCAGGAGTCAGCATGGTCATATATATATATATATATATATATATATATGGTATGGCGGGGCCCTGTCCTATCCACGTTGTGTTATGTATTCCAGTAGAGGCTTGTAGACAGATGATGTCTAATATAGTCAGATGATGTCTAATATAGTCAGATGATGTACAGTCAGATGAGTCTTTCAGAACAGATTAATACATGCATGTTCCTTGTGAGTTTATTGAGAGTCATATGATGGCCCTATCAGCCCACCTATGTTTATGTTGATGTTAAAGATGTATGTCAGGTGGTACTTGACTAGTATGGTCAAGTGCCCGTCATGACCCTTCAGTTTGGGTCGTGATAATAACCTTAATTTGCATCCTTAGTCTTGCATTGAATACCAGACCAAGATTTGCATCTTTTAACCATGAATTGCATTTCTAGCCACTTTGCGCTCCTAGCCACTTTTGGAGTGGCCTCTTCTAGATCCTCCCGAGCTATCTCTCAAATGTTATAGACTCTTGAAATCCTCTCCTCAAGCTCTTCCAACGCTCCTCTTTTCTTGAACATGGCTTGGAGTACTTGGAGCTCTTTGGTTGGCTACTTGTGAAAGGTCTTGAGGGACTTGTGCCAATTGGGATCATATCATTCCACACTAATATTGGAGTGTCTCATCCATGTCTCTACATCATCGTATCAGGGGACCCACAAATATTCATGTATAATCATTAATTAGTCATTAATCATTATAGATGGCCTCATTTTTATATTTTCACTGCTATAATATAGTATTCAAATGAGTTATTTTTTTTCCCCTTCAAATGAGCTAATCTAACTTAACTAGAGGTAAAGTACCTTTGTTAAACTTAAGTTTTACTCACAATCAAAAGGTAACAATAGTTGACATAAATCACATGCTAAAATTATATTATATGACGATTAAGTTTTTTATTGAAATTTAATGCAATAAAAGTTACAGCGGTTAACTTATTTCAAAATCAAGAGAGTAAAATGGCAAAATCAAGACAACACTAAAATGTTCTCTTTGTCTCTCTTTTAATTTGGATTAAAACTTATTTGTATCGAATGATTATATCATATCAATAGATGTATGGCATGTATTTGCAAAATACTTCTTTCACTAAAATTATGATTAATTATTATACTATCTCTTAATCATCGTAAATTAATATTATTTGATGTAAACATTTTGTGAGCTTAAGTTTTTACCTTCTAATTTGTTTAACA